>NW_016185463.1:0-4905 GCF_001687245.7 Rhagoletis zephyria | reverse complement strand
CACATAGTGAATCGTCGATGATGGCTAAGGCGAACATATGTCGTCCCCACTGATTATGTCCCATCAGGACTCGAAGCTCACTCCTTATATATCTGAGAAGAAATTTCGCTACCGCCCTGTCGGACCTTTTCAGAAAGCACTTGTTTTGTTTGTAGGTTTCAGTATTGCACCAACGGCTCTCAGGACCTTTGTTTATTCCAATACTTGATGCCTGTTCCCGCCATGCTTGGCCCTAAGATTGGATACTCCAAACAATCGCAGTGCGCCAATTCATCAGCCAGTTGATTGCACATTCCTGAAGTATTTTTGAAAATGTGCGAACGGTTTCGAAAGCACTTTGCTGTCACTGCAGACACTAATTTTATGGATAAGCCACCGTTCGCCAATTATCCTGTCTATTTCTTTCAGTACTGCAAAGAATTCCAATTGATAGACCGTTGTCTGTTATATACTCAAAGCAGTAAAGCATCTGAGGTTACTGTCCAAATGCCATCCAGTTGCATTTTCAGTCTTGGAGCCGTCGGTATAAAAAGTTTTTACCGAACTCCCCAAGACGGTGTCTGACTGTCTCCATTGTTTCCTTGTAGGAGAGTTAACGACGTACTTTCTTCCAAAAGATACTCGGGGTATCAGTTTGCCAATAGTTGCTAAAAACAAAGCGTACTACTCTGACAACCTTCTAAACAACTTTCTGCGCCAGGACCTCCGATCATCATGCCGCAATCCAAAATAATGCTGTCGAAAACCAGATAACTATGTATGTTATCGTTAAGCCAGAAAATGGCTTACAGACAGAGTTCCCTTCTCTTCTTTGGACTTGAAAACCCCATAAAGTCCCGTAAATACCGAAAAGCTCCGAAAAAATCTCTAGAGGTCCCAAGGTCTCGGAACATTATTGGAAAAATCTGGAGTAAAATGAGTAAAGAATCAACAAAATTCGGAAAGATTCCGAAAAATAAAATACAAATAATTCCGAAAAGACCTATAATAGTTGCATAATTCCCGAAAATGTCGCTAGAAATTCGAAAGGTTCTGCAAAATCTGGAAAATTTCAAAAAACAAAGAACAAAGGGCCCTGAAAAAAATTCGACGGGTTCCGAAAAGTTACGAAAAAAAAACACGAAGAATCTTGACATAGTGCAAACAAAAACCGAAAGGCCTCGTAAAATTCCGTAATTTCCCGAAAATTAAAACACGTCAAATGCCGAAATATTCGAAAAACAGTAAATATATCCAAAAAATACCAAAATGTCTAGAAAAAAACCGCAAGGTCTCCAAAATTTAAGCACTACGAATTCCGAATGGTGCCGTATAAACTTCGAAAGTTCACATAAAAGTCTACACAGGTTCTGAACAAATCTCGCGTGTTCCCAAAAGATAAAACACGAAAATACCCGAAAAACTTAAAACCACTTTGAACGGTCTCAAAAAACATACGGGAACGGAAAAAACTAAAGTCACGAAGCAATTTTTTTTGTTGTTATCAACACCTTAAATATCTTACATAATAAGTGCAAAATATTTATGGCCTTATTCATAAAAAATAAAGTAGGTTTAAAAAGCTCTATAAATTGACGTTTTCATATATTTTTCAATTTATAAACCTTTTATAAAGCTACTTTATTTTTTATGAATAAGACTATTAATATTTAAAGAATTATAATGAGAGATTTTGCCCATGTAGTTATCTTTAATTTCAAAACCTAAGTACATATATAATTTCACATTCTGTGTTATGGAAAGTGTAAGGAAAGTAAGACTTGAATATCTCAAATTTATTAAGAGCTTTTAAACTTAATAACTTTGAAACGTGAGAAGTTTTAAGTCAATCACCCNGCTCTATAAATTGACGTTTTCATATATTTTTCAATTTATAAACCTTTTATAAAGCTACTTTATTTTTTATGAATAAGACTATTAATATTTAAAGAATCATAATGAGAGATTTTCCCCCTGTAGGTATCTTTAATTTCAAAACGTAAGTACATATAATTTCACATTGTCTGTTATGGAAAGTGTAAGGAAAGTAAGACTTGAATATCTCAAATTTATTAAGAGCTTTTAAACTTAATAACTTTGAAACATGAGAAATTTTAAGCCTATAACCTGCTTTCCTACATTTCTTTGAAAGTGCTTTAATAAGCATGTAAACGCAATTAAATAAATAAGTGGGCTATTAAGTAATTACCCGTATTAATCAACTTGGCGATGTTCCATAGCAACGGAGTATAACCAAATAAAGGAAGTGCGATTTTCCGCCGCTTAATCAGGTTCTAATAACCAATATAAATCCAAATCTGCCGGACGTTAAACACCGTATGATATTACCGCTTTTTCAAAACAATTACCCAATACTGCCAGATGACTCAGATCAGCGCCGAAGCCGCCGCACAACCGGTTAACCGTTTTTATGTGATAATTAGCCGTGANCCCGTATTAATCAACTTGGCGATGTTCCATAGCAACGGAGTATAACCAAATAAAGGAAGTGCGATTTTCCGCCACTTAATCAGGTTCTAATAACCAATATAAATCCAAATCTGCCGGACGTTAAACACCGTATGATATTTCCTCTTTTTCAAAACAATTACCCAATGCTGCCAGATGACTCAGATCAGCGCCGAAGCCGCCGCACAACCGGTTAACCGTTTTTATGTGATAATTAGCCGTGGAAAATATTTAATTATTGACGTAAATATGAGAATTGGCGCATCAAATGTGGCAAATCAAAGTTCACACGCTTAGCTTGAAGCAATTTAAACTTTGAAAAGCGCTAATTATCTACATAAACCGTTATTTAAAATATAGCAAATTGGTTTGGTGAAGTAACGATAAGTGCTTTAGTTACGTAGTTATACGCCACTTTTTCATTTACCCTTCTCTTTATTTATGCATATGCCTCTCTCTCTCTCTCTCTCTGTTTCAACATCCCACTGCAGCTCCTAACCGATTTCATAAATCTGCGGTTAATTGGACAGCTATTTGCTGAGCGTTGCATACATTCTCTCGTTTCGGTTTGAACTTTGCTACCAAATAAGTCGTACGTTTAAAAAATACTAAGCGAATTTGACTGCTTTATGTTTTAATTTTTTTTCTTCCTTTATTTTAGTAATTGCTATGAAAATCTAGCTTTACGGCAAACGTGTGGGCTAGACGAGCAGCGCGGGGAATTGCACAACTTTCGAAGATAATTTATCAAAACACCGCATGACAGCGCATGGACGGAGTCAGAGGTGTGAAAAGATGCCGCCGCACCGCAGACATCACAGCTGTCANCGTTATTTAAAATATAGCAAATTGGTTTGGTGAAGTAACGATAAGTGCTTTAGTTACGTAGTTATACGCCACTTTTTCATTTACCCGTCTCTTTATTTATGTATATGCCTCTCTCTATCTCTCTCTCTCTCTCTCTTTCAACATCCCACTGCAGCTCCTAACCGATTTCATAAATCTGCGGTTAATTGGACAGCTATTTGCTGAGCTTTGCATACATTCTCTCGTTTCGGTTTGAACTTTGCTCCCAAACAAGTCGTACGTTTAAAAAATACTAAGCGAATTTGACTGCTTTATGTTTTAATTTTTTTTCTTCCTTTTTTTAGTAATTGCTATGAAAATCTAGCTTTACGCCAAACGTGTGGGCTAGACGAGCAGCGCGGGGAATTGCAGAACTTTCGAAGATAATTTATCAAAACACCGCATGACAGCGCATGGACTGAGTCAGAGGTGTGAAAAGATGCCGCCGCACCGCAGACATCACAGCTGTCCTAGCGAGCGATACCACAGCATAAAGATAACATATGAGTCAAATAGAATGAAAATAAAACAAAATTAAAATAGCCTAAAAATATATACCCGAAATAATTGTTACCAACAAAATAACTTCAGCTCACTACAGTAGCCGCTGCATATTATTGGCAGTGTAATTGCGCCACTGCCCCCGTCGGGTAGGTGGCTCTTCTTAACCGCAGCGGGGTCATGGCAAAGCGGAAAAGCGATATGCGTCCGCACAACTGCGTCGCACTTGGACATAACGACGTATCTACAAACATTATTGCTCGTATTCGAAGACTTGAAAAAACTTCTCAAAACGTACATGTATGTAACTATATATATATGTATATAGTGCTTATCATAACTATACGACACACACATATTGATAATTTGCGTTTATTGATTTTTGAAGCCAAACTTCTTTAGCGGCGGTTGATTGGTTGGGAGTAAATTGGCAAATACAACAGAACTTGCACACGGAAATGGTGCAATGGACATGATGCAACGGAAATGGTGCAACGGAAATGGTTGGGGCTGAAAAAAGTGCTTCTTGTGTGTATGCATATGATATTAATTAAAAAAAACTCTCTTAGTAATAAAAGCTCTTATTTACCAAAGAAGTGCTTAAAGCACAAAGTACAATATATTTGACGCTGAATTATATACATACGTATATGTAGAATATAGATAAGTTATGAATATCTTAAGGGGATCTTCAAATGCTTACATCACCTTTTCACCTAGAAATATGGCAATTTTCGACTAACCTCTGTAGCTTGCTCTTTAATTTGATATAATTGTAACTCAATTCTCTAGCTGCTTCAGATCGCCCTAACTTCCTCGTATTACTGAGCAATTATATATAGATTTTTTATTTAGAATTTATTAGGGGTATTCTCTGAGTCTTGTAAAGCCCTTGCACGGTGTACGGATTGTACGGTTTGCAAAGCTGTCCCATACGAAGACCGGTTATTACCGGTGTTGTGCAATCTGTGCACTATGCAAGGGCTTTGCAAAACTCAGAGAATATCCTAAAAAAAAACCTTTTTGTTTTGAATTCTCCCTAGACGCATTTCTTCCCCCACAGCTTTCCCCTATATTTACCCCTAGGGCAGTCCAAAGTCTCTAAATCTA
>NW_016185462.1:0-4906 GCF_001687245.7 Rhagoletis zephyria | reverse complement strand
AAAAAAAAAAAATGAAATGGCTCTTTACTATACTTCTTGGAACCAGCCCAAAACTAACCACTAACCCGGAGGTGACCCTTTTTGAACTATCTAGGAACTGTTGTTATATGAATTGTCTCAGAGTCAGTTCAGAACAAGCTCGAAAGTTCTGCAGAGGGCGACAATTGTCACTTCGTAGAGCACCGCCATGTTAAAAATGACAGTTGAAAGCATTGAGTTGGGAACCAGTACCGTCCCTTTTCAGGCTAGCTCAGCGCAAGTTATGAACCAGTTTGATTTGCTGCAGGGTTGATATATACCTAGGAATTTTATTTGATGATGTATTATTTGATCCGTATTATTAGTTGTACTCGTTATTATACACTCAATGACGCTGATTGGCGACAACTTTAACGTCTAACTAAAATGCATAGAATTTGCGCTCTACTTATTACGTTTCGTATGCAATATTCTTCACTCGAGCCCACCGAAATTGTCTCGGATCCGCCCCTGCTCACACACATTGATTTTATTTTTACTCATTTATTTTTCTGTGCAAAATGAATGAATTAAAGTTCAATTCAGTTTACAGTTTGACACAATTTAGACGACGCTGCGGCCCATTTTCCATAGCTCTGAACTGGCGCTTTTTAGACGTTCACGATTTGGCTCAATTTGCATAGCCATTAAAAATCAGTATTCGTTGTATGCCAGCTCGAANCTGAAGCCCATTTCCCATAGCTCTGAACTGGCGCTTTTTAGACGTTCACGATTTGGTTCAATTTGCATAGCCATTAAAAATCAGTATTCGTTGTATGCCAGCTCGAAAACATTCACAAAGTGGGTAGTAAAGATGGCCGTGTTGTTTTAAGACCATATTTTTACTGTATGTATGTAAATGTATCTACAATGTATAAAGGCTACCGTGTGGCAATTTTCTCTTTTATTTTTTGGTATTAGAGCTATTTGACACTTTTTGCTGCTCCCTTGTTACAATGTTCAGTCTTTATTTTGTAGCATAAACAAATAAGAAATGGCGGTGAAATTCCATTCAAATTGTCACTTCAGCGGTTTTCAGCAAGAGGCAAAATATTCAAATGCTGAAATCATATAAAACCAATTACCACTTAAGCCCTTTGTCGCAGCGCATCTTCCCTTTCTTGTTCATTTTCTTATCCGAGCTCATAAACTGCAGAACAGTCAAGATTTGTAAAATGGCTGGTCCAACAATGTCAAACATATATATTTTTTAATGACATAATTGCTTTCCTGGACCAGAGGGGTCAGCCGATCATCAATGAACATTTAAGTCTCTTTAATCGAATATCTGGTAGAATTTGGTAAGGTGTAATTGTTTAAACCAAAGCTCAGTGAAGTTCATTTTTAACTTTAGGGAGGTGAGAAAATTTTGTTTTAGCGGGTTAGAGGAAATTAAGTCCTAAGTTTTACTAAGGCCGACTGAATTAAATTAGAAAAAATACCTGAGTCTTCTCTCCAATTTGACTGAATTGTTGATTCGACTTTTCACGCTGCAGAAAGGCGGTGATTTCTACGAGCAAAGGGTTTTGGTTTTTAATTTTTGTACAGGAAATCCATTTAGTTTATTAATAGTACTTTATTATCTTGCTGTTAGGAATGCGATGATTTGGAATCATTTCATCCTCTTCACCCTTGTAAGTTTCATCAAGCGAGATTTTAAGGTATGCCTTCNCGCTGCCCCCTTGTTACAATGTTCAGTCTTTATTTTGTAGCTTAAACAAATAAGAAATGGCGGCAAAATTCCATTCAAATTGTCACTTCAGTGGTTTTCAGCAAGAGGCAAACTATTAAAATGCTGAAATCATATAAAACCAATTACCACTTATGCCCTTGGTCGCAGCGGAAAAATTTGCGATTGGTAGGAAAATTATCTTCCCTTTCTTGTTCATTTTCTTATCCGAGCTCATAAACTGCAGAACAGTCAAGACTTGTATAACGGCTGGTCCAACAATGTCAAACATATATATTTTTTAATGGCATAATTGCTTTCCTGGACCAGAGGGGTCTGCCGATCATCAATGAACATTTAAGTCTCTTTAATCGAATATCTGGTAGAATTTGGTAAGGTGTAATTGTTGGACCCAAAGCCCAGTGAGGTTCATTTTTTAATTTAGGTAGGTGAGAAAAATTTGTTTTAGCGGGTTAGAGGAAATCAAGCCCTAAGTTTCACTAAGGCCGACTGAATTAAATTAAAAGAAATACCTGAGTCTTCTCTCCAATTTGACTGAATTGTTGATTAG
The DNA here is from genome assembly GCF_001687245.7 of Rhagoletis zephyria. Lineage (NCBI taxonomy): Eukaryota > Metazoa > Arthropoda > Insecta > Diptera > Tephritidae > Rhagoletis > Rhagoletis zephyria. The sequence goes on along the minus strand of NW_016185462.1, from coordinate 2,648 downwards.
ACCCTCTTCACCCTTGTAAGTTTCATCAAGCGAGATTTTAAGGTATGCCTTCCTTAAGATTTGTTGTCGCGTTCGCACGAAACATTTCTTTAACTATTTGAGGTCCTTAAAAAATAATTTTTTCATATTCCACTTACAATTCAATGTAGTGGTATCGTCCATCTGTCCAACCAGCTGTTGTCAAAAATTTAAAGTACCGATTCGCCACTTTGGAAAATCTTTTTCATNTTTTTTTCATATTCCACTTACAATTCAATGTAGTGGTATCGTGGATCCCTACCGTCTCCATTTTCCTTTGGGCCATCTGTCCAACCAGCTGTTGTCAAAAATTTAAAGTACCGATTCGCCACTTTGGAAAATCTTTTTCATTCCTCTTCTGACCTCAATTTTACGTAGGTAGTATCTTCGCAATGGCTTGCTTGTTATTTAAACAAAAGTATGCATGCCAATGAGTTTTTTAATGCAATAAAGTGATGTGCATTATAATGGAAGTAGGGAGAGGAAAAAATTAAGGCCAGAAGTAAAAAAACAATGAATGGGCGAATGTGTATAAGAAATGAGGAAACTGCGAAGCAAATAGCCAAACAAATTTACTGGACATTTTGTGAACGCTGTTGACAGTGAAAAATGACTGTGGAATTTGATTCACTGTGAGTCTTATTTGCCTCCTGCGCGTAATAGTTATCAAATTTCTCTTTAATAGCATCAGAAGTTAAAAATGATGGATTTATGTACATATGTATTTTGGTTAAAAAAAAACCGACTTCAATTCTCATATATAAATTTAAGACTACCGTTAATTTCTTCATGGCCCAATGATTGGATCTAACCCAAATTAGTATGGGACCAACTACGTGGTACCACCTATCCTTTAANTCGTAATAGTTATCAAATTTCTCTTTAATAGCATCAGAAGTTAAAAATGATGGATTTATGTACATATGTATTTTGGTTAAAAACAAAACCGACTTCAATTCTCATATATAAATTTAAGAGTACCGTTAATTTCTTCATGGCCCAATGATTGGAGCTAACCCAAATTAGTATGGGACCAACTACGTGGTACCACCTATCCTTTAAAAAAAGAATTATAAAACTCGCTTAACGTGATCCAAAGTTATAATATATTCCGACGAATTGATAACCTCTTCCTTATTTTGAAGCCGGTTAAAAGCAACTTAATTTTCATAGGTAAATAGTGTTTATACTACGTACAGTTTTTAAATTTTATTTACAGGGGGAAATTCTTTGAAAAATAAATAAATAAAAGACCATGTGGGGCGCACACATGTGCTTTTTTAAGAATCTTTACTTCTATCACGTGTACGGTGTTGCGCTCGTGCTATTAAACTAATGCNTGTACAGTTTTTAAATTTTATTTACAGGGGTTGCGCTCGTGCTATTAAACTAATGCTTTTTTCTCAAGTAGTTTTGCTCAGTGGCAATTTATACATATGTATGTAAGTAGTAGCGGAACATTGGGTGAACTAAATGCATTCATACATACATATTTATGTACAACTGTAGGTAATATTAGTTGCGTTCCCTAACTCGAAGTTGCAAGAATTTACAGGAATTAACCAGAAAGCGTTCCCGTACTCGGTTCTCTGGCTTCTTTTGCCCTTTGACAGTTTTATAGGTTTTAACCCAAAAAAGTTGGGGAACGCAACTATTGTACGCGTCTTCCCAGGTTGGTTAAGTGCGGGTGATAAACCCATGTAGCATAGTTAAATACTGTTTAGATACCTGCAATTAAAATGGGGGGAAAATGTTACAATTTCGGCATGTGACTGAAAAAACTCTAAAATACACATAAATTGTGGCTTCCAAGACATGTACGAAGTGATTAGCACAGCTGCAACCTTCAACTTGTCAACTCGCGGGAAATTCCCCGATATGCAGGGAATTTCGGTTTAAGTGGCAATCGGGGATTGGGAATTTTCTTTTCGGGGAACTGGGTATGTTATTTGTATATCTTAAAGTAACCAAATTAGACGGATTTGTTAATTTTTAACCATTTGACCCTTTTTGGAGCGACATTTTTTCAATTTGAATCGCAATATCTCCACAAGAGTTTTCCCAGATATAAGCTATAACCAAATGAAAGCTAAGGTCTTGGGCTAGACTTGTGGAAGCTTAGAATAAAATCGACTGACCAGTTTTTGAGAAAATTCCCGAAATGTATATTTTCAGCAGCCCGATCTTTAGTTTTCAGGCGATAACGTTATGACATATTTATATTTTATAAACACAAAAGATAGCGTTAGATAGCTTGTTCGAAGACCATTCTATTGATATCCACATCAATGACATGGACTGAGTAGTATGGCCTCAGTTTTAGTTTAAAAAATTGCCTTTTTTCGAATTTCAGGCAGCAGCCACGCCCACAAAAGCATACGAATCAAGACATCCTGGAACAAAACCTTCTTAGTTTTTTTTTGTACTTTAATTCCTGAAAGTTTGAACAAAATTAAGTGAAGGTACGTACAGACGCCATATACATACCAAAGCATCTCGTAGTGGAGACACGAACCAAAACACATTTACCTATATATATTTTCAACTAGTAGCCGGAACTTTATATATAAGGTACCGTTTGAAAGGTATTGGCCTGTAGAATATTACTAAATATGTTGGGTGTACCCACA
>NW_016185461.1:0-4906 GCF_001687245.7 Rhagoletis zephyria | reverse complement strand
AAATGCGGTAAAATAATCTTTTCGATATGAAAATTTAAACTCGGGCTATTTCATCCACAGTACTTTGCAGCACAGGCCACCCGAGAAAGCTTATCTTTGGCACTGAAGCTTGCCAGATAGGCGATTCGACATTCTGCACCATTTACAACGACGCCCCTCCAAAATTATGGGTGGCTGCAGCAGTTCGCCAAACCTAACAATTGCTGGCTCAGGTCTGATAAATGGCATAACAATGCGATTTACATATGCTACCACTTGCATCAGTCCACCTCATCATACTTATCTCGATCAATAAGCACACCGAATTTGTTCCCGCGGACCACTGAACCAACACCAACTTTATTGGAATGGCTTCACGAAAATTATCGATAGCAGCTTCACCGCCATTCCTACACCCAGAGACACAGGGGCTCGCTTCACCCAATGCGAACGTAATTTAACGTTAATTTTGAGATTGGGCACTTGAAGATCTTTAACTTTGCCTTTGGCGTGAGTAAACTCTAGTCAACCATAAGGTCCCTGTCTAACTCAACGAGACACAATGACACAGTGAAAATTTATTTCCGTGGACCCGAATCCTTGGATCCGACGAAATGCGCAAACTATTTTAGCCGGCAGTTCACATTGCATCGTTCTGTAGATAGAACCAAACGTCGCGTGACCAGGAGGCTACACAAACCCAAAAACAGTGCTCTTTTACTTTCACCAGCGGTGAAGTTAAGGTAGCCATCGGAAGCTGAAAGCCTCCAAGGCCATTGGACGCATCGGAATTTGCATGCTGATACTGAAACATTTAGGGACCGAAGGAGTAGCATATCTCACCGAGGTCCTCTACTTGTCAATGGGCCCTCTCATCATTCCGATTAGTGGAAATCGGGAAGAGTGGTCCCACTGATTAAACCGGGAAACCAGCCAACAAAGGAGACTCGTATCACCCGACAACACCCCTTTCAATGGTCGCGAAGAAACTTCAGACCCTGATACTCCCATAATGTATGCACCATCCAACCTCAGCGAAGCATTCGTAAAGTGCACAGAACAACACCACCACTGAACGCCATAAACCCCCAAATAACTCGTGACCTAAACCGTAACTGCCCCTGTGAGTGAACAGCCCTAGTAGCGTTCGAATTGTTAAAGGCGTTTGACACTGGAGGGGATTTATCTGATCTCGTACGCTGGCAACTGCCTGATATTGGCGTCTGGGAATGGAATGGGTGACTTCTGCTCAAATGTAACTGGTATCTCCCTGAGCTTTCGCGCTTCGTCACTGCAAGGAAACGGTGACCCTCTTCACCGCCTGGATGAAGGAACTAGCCATTCACGTCGATGGCATACCAACTCCGACGATGAACAACCCGAAAATTTTAGGGGTTATTCTTGATAGCGTGCTCTCCTTCTTCGCGCACACAACCACAGTAGTCAACAAAGTAGAGAGCCACAACAAGGTCCTCAAGTTGCTTGCCGGCAGCACCTGGGGCAAAGACAAAGAAACGTTGCTGGCAACATGTAAGGCAATTGGCCGGCCGGTTCTGAACTCTGCTACGCCTATTTGGCCGTCGGGGACGACGCAGGTGGACCAAAGAATGTAAATGTACATTTACATAAGTAGACTGTCCAGAGGAAACGAGAATAAAAACGAGAGGATCTGAGAAAACGTCAAAAATTACGACGCGTTGATTTGGGGATAGCGCGCGCTGACACTCTTCGACAATGGATAACGCAATGCTTAGCGCTCCAATTTAGGGACGGCGGTTATTCGTTTGGCGTTTTGGTACTTAAAAATATGGTCAAGTGGCAACACTGATCTCTAATCATTGGTCCAATTAGAATTCAAGACCGATTCGTACACCGTGATTAGAATTCATTTAGTTTAGTTGTCAAAACGCGTATTCAACTTATTGTAGTTACGAATGTAAATAGTTCTATTCTATTTTAGTGGTATTATTTTAATAGTTTTGTGTTATATTTATGGTGGTGGCTAACAATAACATCTCATGAAAAATACAAGGTTTGGTTAAGCCGCGTTAAAAAGAAAGTTGGAACTTGAAGGCGGCTTATACGTTGGAAAACGTGAACTTTGCAAAGTTTTTCCAGTATTAATGCTTTTATATTCCGTTCAACATAAAATTTGCATAAAAGGTGTAGGCATTCCGCTTGTTTTTATGTTGTGTAGGCCAACATACAACAGGTTTTAGCCCACAGAAATATGAGTCGCATGTAGCCAAGGTAAGTGCACACTCGCGACCCTGCAAGAAATTGTAGCTGCTCGGATGCTTGGTTTTGTCTGGTCTTGTTTCGTGTGACTTTTCACCTATCTATTTATACCTATTAGGACGAACACAATGAAAACGACGAGCTACAAACCACAGCTGTCAAATTATTTTAACGCGTACTCTTAGGCTTTCTGCTCATTGGTCGTCCAATCATAGTTGAGTCATAGTTATCGTCATGAAGCAACGATTACATGACGATTACACTTCTGCACACTTGGTCGTGATATTTCAATTCATTTGGCGTCTAAAAATTCACTTGGAGCAGGTATTTTCAGTTTTTTTTGGTTGATATTTTCGCGAAATATTTACAAAAACCTGCAATTTTTTAAATATAGACTGTGCTGCAACATTTCTAGACGTAATTTTCCAGTAATATCTCTTCTTTTCTTTTCCTGGAATGTGTTTTGTGTATGCACACAGAGACTTAATACAATTTCGTCATATTTTATAGTTAAAACGCTCATATTTATTAAATTTTAATGCAATTATCCACTTTTTAATAATTTCCACAGATTTTATGCAAAAAAATACTAATTTTTATACAATTTTAATGCAAATATTAACTTTTTCACTAATTTTCCCCCATAAAATGTAAACAAACAATGCGTGCACAACGATTAGCAAACGACAGTGCCGTACTTATCCGTTTCTGCATCTTCTACGATTTGCCGATAACTAGCCGATAACGACAAGTGTGCAGATGTCCTTTGAAATGCATGTGCTCGGCTCAAAATTTCAGGGCGAGACGATAACGCAACTATGATTGGACGACAAGTGTGCAGATAGCCTTATGTAGATAATTATTTTGGCGACGACCGGGCTACGCGACGACTGTGGCTGTGGCCAGATTAGATCTATTTCTATTTTTCCAGCGACACATAAGGTTCTTCCTCTTCGTCGTTTCCATTGTGTTCAGAACTTATTTGGTAGGGAGCACTGCTACCAGTTCGATTCTGGCAAGGATGACATGATAAGAAACTCCCATTTTGCTTCCGAGAATCTAACTTCTGGTGCGAAGGCATTGGAACATTTTGGCAGCATACGAATTATTTTTGTTTAAAGTGAAAATTTGTTAACAGCTGTTTCTTACAGGGGTTGATGGATATGTTTGCACGTGTTTTTCGTTCTTCTGCGCCAACCGCGAGTGCACTGCAGTGTTGCCATTCGAGTACTTTTGGAGCTAGATTTAGCTCTTTGTTATTAACCGACTACAAAAAAAGGTGGAGGTTATCAATTCGACGGAATATTTTTTATTTTGTTTTTTTGTATGTTACCGTATAACTTTGGACCACGTCAACCGATTTCGAAAATTTTATTTTACTAGAATTTTATGAGCTCGTTAACTGCATACCCCGAAAATTTCTAAAAATTCTGGTTCAAATGCTCGAAATTTAGATAAAAATTTGTGGAATTTTTCTAAGTTCTGTATAAAGTTTAAAAGTGTGATTTATATAGTTCTTGTTAAAGCATAAACCATATTTTTATTAAAAAATATAAAAAAAAAATTTAGCTTAAAAACATTAAAAATATTAAAAACGAAACACCATTCATCCATTTTTGCCCGCCACTGTACATATTAACTCTCAGGCGGCCACGGAAGAAAAGGAAGGACAAAACTTAAGCTTTGATAAAGTTACAAATTTTGAAATTCAGTGGAAAAATATACATTTGTAACCACGGAAAAATACAGGCAGAATTCAAAAATAAATTAGAAGAAAATAATTTTTCTGAACGCGGGGATTTTACGTTACTAATTTTACCTAAAGGAGAGAAGGAAATAAAACTTTTCAGAAAAATTTTGCGAAAAAATTATTCGTAACCCGACGTTTTATGGCCAATTCAAATATTTGAAATTTCAGAATTTAACAGTTTGTAAAGTATTTTTAGTTCATTGTCTAGTTTATATAAGTATATGCATGCACATGAGTTTTATAAGTGCAGATTATTTATTGACCGTGTAGCATGAATGCGAATGTGTAAAATGATGCGAATCATTCGCATAACGAATGTGAATGCAAATATTCGCAATATCCCTGGTATGTACCGGGCGAGCAGATTTTTTGAGCAATGTTGCTAAGGGGTTCATCAATATTTACTCAAAATTGATATATACAATGGCTCTTAAGCAAACAAAATTATTTTTCATTACATTTTTGGAAAATGGGCGTGGCACCGCCCACATTATCATATATGCGTATATCAAAAACGCATACAGCTTGGCCTCCTTAAGCGCCGTGTTGATTTTTTTTTGAATGTGACGGGCGCTTAATATTCTTTTATGTAAAATAATGGTTATATAGGGCTAGTTATATATATTTTACCAGATTAAAAATATATCGGTGTAGTTAGAAATCCTTTAAAATCATTTTAACCGTTATTTTACATAAAAAGTGGTAAGCTTAAAATCCCCTAAATGTTTATATTTGTTATTAAGAAATTCCAGTTATGTAAGTTCGAGCACAGTAAAGTGTGTATCTTATTCTCTAATTTCCAGTGAGTCGTACAAATTCCAATTATGTATGTCAGTTTGACTGTTTTGCAATAATCGTTATTGATATTCATTATTTTCAAATTTACATATCATACATCTTCTTCAAAAGAGACACAACTCAAAATTTGGCATTTTTGAA
>NW_016185458.1:0-4908 GCF_001687245.7 Rhagoletis zephyria | reverse complement strand
AGCCAAGAAGAAAGTCAGCGCTGTACTCGAAAGGCGATAGACAAAAGTTGCCTACAACAAAAAGCACTGCTTGACATACTTGTAACGACTCGAGTGCCGTAAAAGGTAGCAGGAGCAGCAGCAGCAGCGGCTGTAGCAAAAGGAGTATCTGGGGTAAATGTTGTTTTGGCTATAAAATGGCATTTTAACCTGGTTTACATAAACATGNGCGCACATATACCAAAATCTAATGGCTGCTGTGACTCAATAAAATTGAGCTACTACTTCAAAGTGAGCCTTACTTAAGGTACATAGATTGTTTTTTTTACTAGCATGCATGAAATGTATTACTGGTGGTGGTGGTGGTGGTTGTGGTGGAGTGCACTCCGCACCTGTACTGACCTAAAAAAATATACTTAAGTACATATCAAATACAGTAGTCAAAAGTATTTTAGCGCATATTTTAAATATGTATATGTAATTTAGTAAACTTATAAATCTATGTTGTTGCCCGCAGGGTATTTCAGTTTTTGCTATGTTTTTAGGTTTGCTAAACAACTGGTGTGGCATACTTATGGGCGTACGAACCCCTTCATTGCCGATTGGTTCAAAAAATGATTGATGTACGCGGACTTTGTTGTGTTTAGCTGAGTGCTTAATGGAGGCCAGTACCTACTGAGTACTCAGTTAGTCTTTTGAAATATATGTTTCTTTTAAGTGAGACCTGAATTTGATATATTTGTAATGTTGGCAGCAAGTACTTTCATTATATATTACAAACGTAGGCAAAATCTTTAGTTTGTCAAAGTTGCTGGTTGCCGTTTTTTTTTTATTAGTGAACCAGAATTGGTAGATGTTTGTGGAATAACTCCTCCATGAGGCATTGCTGGAGTGTTTGGACTCAGTCTTATTTAACTTTGCCGTACGCAATTGGATTACAAACTTTCTAACTTAATTTTATTATTATTTTTTTGGCATAAAGCGAACGATATGTACTAGCATCAGCGTGATATCGACTAATTTGTTTAGTTGCGTTTGAACCTGAATATGGGTTCACTGTTTTTTTAACTCTAATTAATTATTTAAGATTCATGGATTATTCATGGAAATATATCTACGATTTATTTGTTAATTTTTCTCTTTTTTTCATTAAAAAAATTCACTTGGTAATGTAAATGCTAAAGATTATTTGTGAGTAGCGGTTCATCAAGTCTTGAAATTAGATGCATGTTTTAGAGAATTTCATTTAGCTTTTTGAGCAAATTATTTGATCTTTTCGCGCGAGTTTGCAAATACAGTCTGTGTCAAAAATAAGCATACCCTGACGTTTTGAAGATTTTATTTATTTATATTCTCAATACGAAAATTTTCTTATTATTATAATTTTTTTTTTCATATAGTTCATTCAACAGCGCAAACCAAAAGGATATTTTTTTTTTTTAATTTCAAAGAGAACTCGGGAGAAAGTGCAAGAAATTTTCATTGAAATTCGATTTCTTATAAAAAACTTCGAGTATGCAGTCTTGTACGCCGTTGATTTTTGAGATTGTTTTTTTTTTTTTTAGCTGAGGGTTGTGCGTATCTTCCTTCATAGAAAAAGATTGTGTTCATGCGTCATATGGAAGGAAAAAATTTGAAGGGCTACAAACTGCATACTCAAAATTTTCTAAGCAATCGAATTGAAAAATTGGGAATTTCGATCAAAATTTCTTGGTATCTCTTTCATTTTTCCGAGTTCTGCTTGAATTAAAAAAAAAAACTGATTCTTGTGGTTTTTGCTGATGATTTTATAAAAAGTTATAAAATTTTGGCATGGCAAATATAAATAAATCGATGGCTGTGTGGAAGATAGACCTATCTCGGCAGCCAGTTCGAAAACGCTCTATCTCAAAAAACTTTTCAAAAACGCCCTATTTCAGAATTTAATTGAAAAACACCCTATCTCAAAGTTCGGTTCAAAAACGGCCTATCTCACTTCAAAATGTATTGGAAATATGCTGATATAGGGCGTTTTTGAATCGGCAGCTGAGATAGGGCGTTTTTTGAAACGAATTCTGAAATAGGGCGTTCTTGAAAAGTTTTTTGAGATAGAGCGTTTTCGAACTGGCTGCCGAGATAGGTCGATCTTCCACTCAGCCATCGAAATAGAATCGTCGAAACGTGTATGCATGTTTTTGACGCTGACTGTATATGAAATCTTTGGTTTTCCTAGTTTCTCGATTTTCGGCTTATTTAAACTTAGGTACCACCAGGAAGGTAACTCTATAAATACATTAGAACATCTCCAAGGTAGTAGAGTCACCATATTGCGAAATCTGGACTGCGACAATGACTGTGGATTACTCATCTACTTCTCTGCTCTGCTAAATATCGTATCCACACTAAAGAAAATTAAAACTCGGGTTTGGCTAAGGTTTAAGTCCAAACCAACACATTCTTAGTAGCGCTAAGGACCAACAATGCTAACTAATGTTAAATTTAAACTCACGCAATATAAGCCGTTTTTCATCCACTAAATACTATGCTAAACTATGATGCAGCTTTTATCAATGTATTCACACAACCTTATCCAATGGCGTCGTTACGTTCAATTCTCTTAATTTTCTTTTGATCTGAGACTTAGACCCATCTAAAGTTCTCAAAAATCGAACTGCGGTTGGTTTCTATGTATCTGTTGTTTTATTCAGGCACACCACTTCTAAGTTCTAATAAAGTTTGACTTTTATTTCTAGTACAAATAAAATTTATTTAAATACTGCTAAGACAATCTTTTCTAAAAGCGCATTGGTAAAAAATTGAGTTCTGTAGCGTTTGTGAGCAAAATATGTCAAACATTTTTAAAGTTCTCGACTTTTCCCCGCGTGCTGTTAACAATATTTTTTTTTTTAATTATTTGAGCTTAGAAAATCTTTTCTAAATCCGTTCCAAGAATTAAAAAAAAAAATCAATTCGGCGAAAAATTTACTCTTGCAGTCATATTTGAACGAAATTAGTCTAAATTTTCCCACCATGCGAAGTCTTATGTAAGCAACGCATAATTTAAGAACATTATTCAAGTTTCTACATCAGTTGTTCAGTTAAAGCGGGACAAACTGAAAGAAAAAAATTTGTCAAGGTTGTTAGTTCACATTTTGAAAAACAAATATCGCCAACCTCAGTCAGATAACCCTACTTTAATACAACTTTGTAATATCAAGTTAATCAATCAAATCAAACGAAAAGGACTACCAGTTGTTTTAGAAATAATAATAAAAATTTGTACCTTTATTTTTAGTTGTCATTTCGCCTTGTTTATAGTTTTGTTCAAATAACCTAATTTTATCTCTATCATGTTAATTTCACGAACGTTTTTAAGTGTCTTATTGACGAAAATAGTCTCGCAGCAAAACACTCACTAACTGCTTTTTGTTTTACCATTATTTATTTTCTTATATTCTAGTTTCCCTAATTATTTTAGTTCCTTCTCACTCAAGCATACTTTTTCTTGCTTTCTTTAATAAATTCACTCGCTTTCCTTTTTAATTGTATTTTATTTATTTGTTTATTCCCTGCCGACACTTATGTTTGTATTCGTTTGTCTCAAATTTGCCGTAGTATTTTCAAGTCACCAACAATATGCTACCCCTTTTCTAAAATGATTTCCTCCTCGATTCAAATATTTCACACAAGTCGGTATATTTTTCCTTCGTCCTCATGTGCCAACGCACCTCCATCATTTTCCCCCATTCGCGTTTACTGCATACTTCAGTTCCTCTGCTTTCGCTTATTGTCGCTGCCATTCTCCTTGGAAATCCTTTTGGTGCCGTAAATTTAAATAACAACGCGAATACGAATGATTACATACATACTCCTTTTCACCAGCAATTTTTCGCATGGCTGAGCTGTTGTACTCACCCTTCGACTCACTTTTCGGCTGGTTACACATTGAAATGAGAAAAATTCCAAAGCACTGTGAAACAAAAACAAGCACAATAAGTAAGTAAGGAAGAAGATCACTGAAAAATTGCGTTTCTCCGAAAACATCACAGCTTCGTGAAGTTGTAGCCACAGCAAAGCCATGTTACGCATACGCCCTGTATTTCATTGCATTGCATTGCATTTCATTTGCCTGGTACCGCGCCATCAACATCAGAACTGCATATCGCCTGCAGTTATGCAGCCCTAGCGAATCGGCAGCGTCATCTTACTCACTATAGAAGTCATACGCCTGTGGGTCGTGTGTAGCACCAACAATAGCAACTGTGCTCCTCCTTATAGTTACATATTTTCCGTTGTGTTTGCTTGCGTTTGCTTTGCTGTTGCAATGGCTGCTGTTATTTGGCGGTTTGTCCTGAGGGCAGGTGTATTATGTGGGTGCCGTGGGTGCATACCCGCACACGTGCATGGATGTACGTATGTAATAATCAGCGCTCAACTCAGCTTCTGGCTATGATGCATTCGCATATGCGCATTATATTTCTCTCGTTCTTTACGTTATGTGAAAGCAGGCTTCCTACATATGAATGTATGTATATCCTCTTGCCATCCGTACACCCTGTCGAGTGCTTCGTTTGCTGTTTTGCCCGCCGGCTGCCACTTGCACCAGCTGACTCACTGACTAACTATCGGAGTGACTAGCTCGACTTTTGACTTTACGTCAATGCCAGATTTGTTTACCTAGCAGCAAATGCAGGTTAAGTTTATGCGAGTACGTGTGCGTGCATATAAAAGTGTTTGACATACATACAGTGACGAGCAAAACTGTAACATGGAGGAACACTTTTTATTGCAGCCGTCGCTATCTTTTCAAGTTCTAACGACATTCATACTGTTGTTGTATATTTTTATTGGTACATCTTTGCTTCCTCTGTCATAACGATTTGAAGTCAATTCAACAACATTAACAAAACCAGCAGACAAAAATGTAAATTAAGGCAAATGTTACAGTTT
>NW_016185457.1:0-4909 GCF_001687245.7 Rhagoletis zephyria | reverse complement strand
CCTTATAATCTGGGAAAACTTCGGACACATCAAACATATTATTAACCTGACCCTATACGAACTGTTACGGGACGAAACGTCTAACCAATTTTCCAAGAACGCACATGAGAAAGTTATTAGACGCAGACATAAACCAAATAGACAGACTTTTACAACTGTTAAATACCCACCACAGGCAGGCAAGAAGTTTGAACGCACTCGGAACAATACTAAAATATATTACAGGTACTCCAGACCACGACGACTTTGACAGACTGACTAACACAGCAGAGCAACTAATCGACTCACAGGACAGACAGTTTACCATCAACACAGAGTTGCAGAAAGAAATTAACGACCTTACTACTACGGTAAATAAAATATTAAAGTCAGCAAAGCAGAAAGAAATAGATACGGGTTACCTTTACGACATACTTACAGCCAGAAACAGGGCAATAATAACAGAATTAGNTGAAGTTTGAGCGCACTCTGAACAATACTAAAATAGATTACAGGTACTCCAGACCACAGACTGACTAACNGCGCACTCGGAACAATACTAAAATAGATTACAGGTACTCCAGACCACAGACTGACTAACACAGCAGAGCAACTAATCGACTCACAGGACAGACAGTTTACCATCAACACGGAGTTGCAGAAAGAAATTAACAGCCTTACTACTACGGTAAATAAAATATTAAAGTCAGCAAAGCAGAAAGAAATAGATACGGGTTACCTTTACGACATACTTACAGCCAGAAACAGGGCAATAATAACAGAATTAGATAACATAATCACCCCCATCACTTTCGCGAAAATCGGGACTTTTAATCCCATCCTTTAAGATAGCTCAGAAATAAATTCAGTTATAAAAACACAGCACTTCACAAGCCTCAACGTAGCCGATATAGTACCCATAACTAGAGTTAAGATTGTTCAGTATAATAATGCAATATACTTTTTAATAAAATATCCTATACCTAGATTTAGATGTAAGAAAACAATAATTTTACCAGTAGCGCACGGCAATCAAATTCTACACCTGCAGGAACCTACCTTAGCTACATGCGACAACCACACGGTGGCTGTAAAGAATTGTAGCAACACAACTCCGGCATTTTGCTTAGCATCATCAGCCAAATCATGCGCGTTGCAACTAATGACACACAACACCGCCAATTGCGGTACGACGTTTAATAATCTCTCACCTATTACAACGATAGGAGACGGCCTGATTGTTGTTAATGATCAAATTGCGGTAATAGAAGAAATCGATGATGTTCCAGTTACAGTCAACGGGACTTACCTGGTGACCTTCGAGAGACAGGTAAAGGTTAACGGAACTTTATTTTATAATGAAAATTCCTTAGCGCCTTTGAAACCTGAATTGCCATTGTCTCCAAATATCAACCTGACGCAGCATATAGAAATTTTAACTGCCCCTTACCTCCACCACGTAAACCAGCAGAACCTCCGACACATTAAACATCTTCAAAAAAGTATTGAGCGTAGTAACATAATGAGTCACGTTGCCATTGGAGCGTTTGTAATTATGGGACTGCTCGCATATGCGTTTCAGCGCGCAGTCTTAAACAAGAAGAAANAGACTGCTCGCATATGCATTTCAGCGCGCAGTCTTAAACAAGAAGAAAATCTCAATAGCCAAATCCATTAAGGCAGCAATTGAAAATGCCAGTACAAGGGCCGCGGACGTCCCCCACTTATCATAAATTAATTCCCACAGTTGCTTTTCCCAACCTTCGCTTGGGTTATTCACACTTCAGCCACATTGCAACCGTTCGTCATATTGCCCAACAGCCTAATCAGCAGAAATATGACCAGATCAATGTTCACACGGTTGCTGGCACGGGTCGCTGTATCAGCAAAGCAATAGCTATTGCTTAAAGTCACTGCACCATCATCGGCGTGATGTCAACATCACTAGCGCCACTATTCTCAGAACACTGCAATCAGTGGTCATCTTATTTAACAGCGTCAGCACAAACAAGAAATTACAACATATGAGCAATGCCGGAGTTACAATTCTGTCACAGCCACTATTCGCCGGCTGCGCGGCAGCAGCATCGCGCTGTGCTGTAGGTTAGGTGTTAGCTAAAAGTTAAGTAGGGAGGCAGTTCTAATTTAGACTCATGGCTGACCCAACGGCAGCGTTGTAACAAATAAGTAAATAATAAATAATAATAAAAACAAATAATAAAACGAATAAAAGGTTTACTTACATAAGCAACGAACGCGAGTAAACACAAACAAATATCCTACCCGCGCGGCTTAAAGATAATACAACGAGTAACAGCCAGGTGTGACCGAACAACTCGTAGCTTGATTTCTCAAAAAAAAAGGGAATGCTAACTTACAAGCACGTAAATTTAAGTTTAAAAAAAGTGTAATTCATAAGAAAACTAAAAAACTCAAAAAAAAACTCGGCAGATAGACTAAACATAAGCATAACAACAAAAGAACAAAGTCCTTCGCAGGGCTGCGCTGCTGGTCTATGGTAAGTTCCACTTCCAGTTCGCAGAACGATGTTATTGTTGTTGCTCCTTTGACAGCTGCCTTTTTGCAGTATATGCTACTTTTGTGCAGCGTCCGATGACCGGGCCAGGCGCTTATGTATATATCCGCACAGCTGATCGTAGTCTAGTGATTGTCCCTATTTACATCTCGCTTTCTTCGTTTGTACCAGTGTGAGTGTACTCTACTTGCCGCTCACCCGTGTTGCAAGTTGCGGGTATGTACGTGCAGGTGCGTATGTGTGCGTGGGCTACTACCTGTTTCCTATGCAGTGTTGCCGCGAATCATATTTAGCGGTAGCCAAATTCCAGTAAAAAAGGGCTAAAAAGAGCTAAAAAAAGTCGTTGTGGCTAGAAATGGTAGCTAAATTTTTACATATACATATATAAGTATACACGCAAATATTTTCAATAAGTAATGGTATAGAAAAACAATGAAGTCTGGAAAAAAAGCTAATATTTTACAAAAACCTTTTTGTATAAAAGGGAAAACACCAGCTTGCTGGCTCCATCAAGTAATTGTACCATCAGGCTCGAAGCATATAACTTACCAGCATGCTGGTAAAATATTTATTTCTTTACAAATGAGGTCGAGGAAAGATCGAAATGATTAGAGCCGAAATTTCATAATTTTTCTACCATTTTTTTGAACATTCTTTTTTTTTGCAGTTCACAACTGCAATATCGTGAACTTAATCTTCCACAAACACGGCTTTGACCCATATAGGGAAAGAAATTTCCGCCAAAATACTTTTTACTTAGAAAATTTAGCTTATTTCACCAGTGACGACACCAGCATTCTGGTACAATCATAAAATCTTCAAATAGGTTTTGAAGTCACACCAGCAGCTGGTACAATCACACCACAAGAACATACACGGTCAATCGACTTGATGGGCCGTAAACTTATCTATTTTAAACTTATCTATTTTAAACGTAAGGAACATACAATACATATATGTATATATGTATATCAGTCTTTNCGACACCAGCATTCTGGTACAATCATAAAATCTTCAAATAGGTTTTGAAGTCACACCAGCAGCTGGTACAATCACACCACAAGAACATACACGGTCAATCGACTTGATGGGCCGTAAACTTATCTATTTTAAACTTATCTATTTTAAACGTAAGAAACATACAATACATATATGTATATATGTATATCAGTCTTTCTTAGTTTAAAAATTCATCTCTTACATAGATAAAAAAAAATGAGATCAAGGGGCAATTTTAAATTTATGTGGCCAAAAAAAGTATGTGGTAGCAAAATCTAGCCACCAAAGGGCTAAAACGGCAACACTGTTCCTATGTTGTGTCAGGTCAGTAGTGGTGTGATGTGACTCGTTGCAGTATGATGCATTGTATGTTGATTGTATTGTATGTTGATTCTTTTCTTACGAGGTCATTTTGTCCTAGTACTGGCGACCTCAATCTCCGTATTTTTTCCTTTCCTTTTTGGAAAATGGGCGTAGCCACGCCCTCCTATGGTTACATGTGTATATCTTGGTAACCGCTGCACCAATTTCTTCCAAATTTGGCACAGTTGTTGGTCCAAAAAATCGGATAATAACCACGATAAATCAGTAAATATTAAAGCTAATTTATTCAAAATTGATGCTTGCAACAATTCTTTACAAAGAAATACGTTTATGATAAAATTCTGGAAAGTGGGCGTGGCACTGCCCACGTATGATCACATATATGTATCTCGGTAACCGTTCTACCAATTTGTACCAAACTCGGTATGGTTATTGTGCTTGCCACATAAAAACGTTGAAAATTGTTGAAATTGGACTAAAATTACGGCTGCTTTTCATATAACGGTAAATTTCAGAAATGCTTGAAACTTCAATATTTCGAAATTTAAGCACGCTAATTTACTCAAAATTGATACGCCCCGGCTTACCATGTAGCGGTTGCTTTCGGAAAGGTGAAACACATTTATTTATTACTTGCGCCGGGTAATTAGTGTTCGGCTCCGCCCGAACTTAGATTTTCGCTGTTTTTTATAAAAATATGGTTCATTCTATAACAAAACCCATACAAATTTACGTTTCAAACTTTAACATAAATTATTGCCAACTAAATTTTAGTATTTTAAAGTACAAGTTTGAAGTGGATCAAAATTAGCATTGATATGTGATAATTTTTTTTCCTGAAGGTTTAGGGCTTTTTTCTTTCAATATCTAGCAGCTGTTGTATGGAAGAAAACGGGGAACACCGTCAAAAAAACAATAATGGGCTATAAAATTGCACACCCACAATTTTTCTAAAGATTCAGATTAAAAAGTTGAAATTTTGATGAATATTTGTAAATTTTCCTTAATTAGGTATAAAGTAGAATAGCAAAAAAAGTTATCTCGAAAAACATTACGAATATTTAAAAAAGT
>NW_016185456.1:0-4909 GCF_001687245.7 Rhagoletis zephyria | reverse complement strand
GAAAATACCTTTCTACTGAGATCCTATAAGTCTAAATCAGAATAGTTTTAGCACAGTTATTCAAGATTTTCTTAAATCAATCCTTGAAAAAAGTAAAAAAAAACAGCACCAAAAATCTCATTATTACGATTCCGTTAAAAAGATTTTCAAATATTTTTATGCAGATTTTTTAAGCTTAATCTGTTTTGTCATCTGAAAGGGATTTTTTTCAAAAATTTCTTTAAGAACCAATTTTTACCGAAATATTTTGGGGGACGTCTTCAATGGTAATAAATTGTATAATCCCGGCGGAAAAACCGCAACTTTTTTTGGTGATGCAGTCTAATGTGGGTACATACCTACATAAGTTCAAAAGTTTAGTTAAAATTTTAATTGAATTTGTTATAGATTTTCTAACTGATTAACCACAGCAATAGTTTATTNTCATGCCAAATTTCCATTAGCAAGCACATTGCACAAATATATTCAAATACAGGCAAAATATGTAGCAATAAATGTAAATATACATACATACAAAAGCGCATACAAATTTATCTGAGCTGCATTGGCATCATCGTCACGCGAAACAACCGAAATTCACATTTTCGGGTTGCATTTGGCACTTCATTGCTGGCCAAAAAGGAAATGTGAAAATAGAAATGCGATGCAGTTGAAATGCTCGACAATTCGCTTACCTTTTGCAAACCGAACGAATTGCGCTACCTAATGACCTTTTGTCCACCAACTACTTACTGTGATTTTCCAATGATGACTTTGTGCCAGATTTAAGTACGTCGACATTCATGTCGGCTCTACTCTGATTTTCCGCTTAAGCCATGTCTCTACTCATGTTCACGTAATCCGTACAGTTAAGTAAACTCATTAAATGACAATTTTGCCAGCTACGGATTAGGAAAACCGAAAAGCAAACACTTCGCATACATAGCGGAAATCAAGCGCATTGCTGCCAGTGCAGTATCTCTGCCATTTTGCCCCAGTCCAGGCAGACTGTCTCAGCCTTTCGAGCTTGGTTCGACATTAGCAACCGCAAACTGCTTTCAAAACATCTCTCCACAAAACTCTTTGTCATGTCTATCAGTTGTTCCATTGTAGTTATTGTAGTCACCAATAAATAGTTGATAGTGCCATACATACATACATACATACATTCCTACATACAATGCATCATACAAAGTGTACACTGTTCATGGTAAATGTGTTAGAACGACAGTAGTTGCATTAAGTATGTATGTATGCATGAACATATTGCAGCCTAAATCAAAAACAGTCACAACTCAAAATCTTTCAAAATTTAATTTTTCCATATATCTATTCCTTACATCTAACGTCCACCAAAATGTCGTCTTCATCACCAACTGCTTTAACTGGAAAAATACTTTAAGACTATTTTTGTTTTGCTTGCGTCACTCGCTCAGCATCAACCGTTTTTTGCCTCTCCCAAACATTTGGGATTTTTTGAGTTGTGACTGTTTTTGATTTAGGCTGCGATGTGTATCTGTGTAAATGTTCGACACTGCGTTTGCATTCAAACTGTCAACAGAGACAATTGAAAGGAATGAGTTGAGTTGACTGCGACGGACAGTTGCCAATAATTACGGTGTTTGTTGCAAACGCCTTGCTGTTAGTTATTGCCAACGGTACATGGACTTTCGGAAGTGTGCATACATATGTACATACCGGTAGGCATATTTTTATACATATATACAGTAGGGTGGTCCAAAAATACATGTGGAAGAAAAAATTGTTTAAATGTAAAGGGCTATTCACATACAACTTTCCTCGCTTTGCTTGACAGTTCAAACTTTGACAACAAAGCGTGAAACGCAGAAGGCGTGCTACAATAAACGATTTGACAGCTTTTGCGTTCTCCTTTTCCTCTATATATTTTCTCTGTAAAATACATAAAAATATAATAATATGCATTACTAATAGCAATAAAAATTCCAAATTTACCCTATTTTTGTCATTAAATTCAATGCAAGCGCACGAGAAAAGATACATGCAGACAGCTGATTGCCAAAGCGGGCAAAAGTTGAGAGTTGCCCAAGATATTGATTCGTTCTGCTTTGCTTTGCTTCAAATGTTTTTTATGTGAGCATACTCATGCATATGCCTACATCGATCTAATATGTCAAAGCAAAGAACTATCAAGCAAAGCGAAGAAAGTTGTATGTGAATCAGCCTTTAAGCTCTCACTTGTAGAATTTTTCTAAATAGAAAATACCCATATTTTTTTTTGTTAAAAAAAAATTTATATTTAGAGCCGCCGCAAATCTTATGAAGTTTTCTTTGAATTTTATATAGGGAAAACATGTTTTCCTAGAAATGGTATAGAATTCTCTTCAGGAGACTTCTAATAACAACGCCGAGTTGTTTTTTTTTACTAATTTTTTAATACTAACTATTTTTTATGCGTAACCCGAAAACCCCAAAATATGAAATGGTTATGGGTCACCATTGCATTTTTTGCTAGTACTAAAAAATTTTAAAGTATATAAGTAGGTATTATTAATGATAGTCTGCTGTAGAAAAACGGATTCTTGCGATCGAAAAATATTGATTTTCAATAATTCTTTATCATTTCTACGAAAAAGTGTTTTTTCCCCATTTACATAAGTATTATTATTTTCTTTGAGAAAAATATGGGGGTATTCTTTTTCTCATTTAGAAAAATCTCTGCGGGTGATATCTTAATATTTAAGATTTTTGTTATGACCACCCTAATGTATATACATATGTACTTAGGCAAACTGTTCATATAAGGAGACAATCATTTTGTTGTTGGCATAGGTTCACACATTTTTTGAAGTTTCAATGGATTGTCGAAATTCACACATTAATGGCAATATGTTGATAGAATGGGCTTGCCAAAAACTTGTAAAAATTCAGTGTTTCGATGAGGGAAAAGTTTTGAAAATAAGTGCCAACATGTTCATATCTATTACCAACAGAGTATTTTATCAATAAAAATACGAATAAGACAATAAAACTATCTGATTTTTGTTATCGGTTAATGTAATAATAATAGACTAAATAAAATCATCGATATTTCTATGAATATACATACATACATACATACGTATTTACTATGTATATCAACAACTCTTATCGATTGTAAAAAATTGGCTTCCTTTAGGTTAATAAAAATTACACGGCCTTCGTTTCAGTTTTCGTAAACTATATATTATCCATAAAGAGTTTGGCTGCATTCCGCCCGAATACTCGAGTATCGAGAGTTGATCACCTTCCTTTGACCATATGTACTTTCCCCAGTTTTTCATTCATCTGTACGATATGTGATGAAACTTAGCCGACGAAAGTATTAAATAGAAACCAGTTTGGATATTTCTTTTCTTGATCGGTAATATAATTACTTTTTTTCAAATCCAACGTAGTTTGCTAGCTATATGAAAAACCAACATTTTCCATGGCAGCGGTGGTCTTTCTCTTTCACAAACCCCACCAGTGAAGCCTTCGTTTTTTTAATTCGTTCTAAAGCTTGTATGTATGTAAAACTCATTCCTCCGATATCTACGTTATTCGCCATCAAAACTCGCAACTCATTTTCGTGTTATCGAAGGAGGCTTTAAAATCGACAAAGTGATGGTGGGTGTTAAGCAGCTTTATGAGAGCGGGGCTGAAACGTTTGTAACGAGATCAAATGTTTTGTTCTTATAGGTATTCGTCGTGATCTTGAAACCCTCCGCAAATGCCCAACTTGTCTTGCCAGCTAGAACTGCATGACCAAAATATTCTCAGGAAAAGTAATGCAGACTTCGCATTAGTCTGTGGTTAAATTATAACCGAACTTTGTTAAGTGGAACACTTCGGAGAAAGGGGAACAAAATGAGAGAAAAAGATCCGGGAACGTTTCCGTAAAGAACAAAATTCGAACAAAACCCTCAGGAATGTTCTCAAGATGAACAAAATGAGAACTAAACTGTGGGGAACGTTTCCAATGAGCACAAAACTGAGTTTAAAAGGAGGATCATATAAAAACAAAACGAGAACAAACGTTTTGAGAACTTATCGTTAAGAATGAGAGAGGCGTGTTCTGATGACAAACGATTTCAGCGAAAACCATGATTGTTAGTTCTAAGTCAGTGGAAAGTTGAATGATTTCAACTTGCAAGTCGTCTATTATAAGGAGGAACTAACTGTCCATTTGTGGAACAATTTGTCATTTACGGTAAAAGAAAAGTTCGTATCTTAAATCTCTCGTCGGCTTAACTCGGATAATTAGATCGGTGAGTTTGACAACCATAAAAGTCCAGAATCAGTTATCGTAACCCAGTCATTTCACGGGTACAATCAGTTATGCTACGTTTACTTCCTATCTAGTACGGTGAAAGGTTTCGTTCTCTGTCGGAAAGTTACTCAGAATTTAGTTCCCAAAATGTTTTTCGAAAGAAAGTTTCTTAGACTTTTGTTCCCGTTTTATTTTTGCCACAACGTTTCAGGAACCTTGTAGCCTTTTTGTTCTCTTAGAAATATTCTCTAAAGTATTGTTCGCATTTTGTTCTCTTTCGAAACATTCCACAGGTTTTCGTTCTTATATAATGCCCGTTGAGAACATTGTAGATAGTTTTGTTCTNAAAACATTCCCTAAGGTTCTGTTCTCATTTCGGTTTAGGTTTTTAAGTGTTCTTGGGAACAAAACTACGAGAATGACATTTTGTTTCAATCTCTCCCTGCTCTCCAATCTGAAATGAGCATTCATCTCTTTTGAAAGTTGGACCTTGGACAAGTTGGGAACTAAGCTTTTCTTCAAGCTCAGCTTAAATTAAAGCTATAACTGCCCCTGAAAATATCATACCTGCAGCTTGACCTGATGGTCACTAATAGTCGTTTATTGAACAATAAAAAAAAAGAACAGTCCAGCGCCTTCGTCTTGGTCTGCAGGCTGTAT
>NW_016185455.1:0-4909 GCF_001687245.7 Rhagoletis zephyria | reverse complement strand
TAGTCTCCTTATGTTTACTTTCCTCTATATCGCAGAAAAACATTCAGGACTTCCTGCGCACAAAATCCTTCGTATATATGCGCGTATGCACACACTGCTATATACATATGTATGTATATTTGTTAACGCGCATTTTACAGACCCCACTTGAATGCAATCAGTGCTGTTATGAAGAATTTTTCACGCGTGTATATGTATGTTACTGTGCTTATTTAGACTGGTGTACTCTTATATTCATACATATGTACACGCATATGAATGGCATCACACAAAAGGTCTAATTAGCGGAAGTTATAGACATGTACGCTCATAATTAAACATATTCGAGCGTAATAAAATGTCGGAAATGATGTGCGGTCATAAAACGAAATGAGAAATATTTCTCGCGAAAAATATGTATGCTTGCATGCAGTAATGTTTGTATGTTTGCGCACTTATTCTCGCAGAATACATTACCTCATACATGGATAGGTTTCAGTTTCATGAACAATTTTTTGTATAAACCTAAACTCATTTAAACCTTCAGAGTCTGGTGATATATTTATTTATTTATTTATAAATTTAAGATGATTGCTATGCATTTTCAAAATTTTCTCAAATGAGGGAAGACACTTTAATTAATTTTTTTTTTTATGGAGCAGCTTCGAACAAATCTCGAAAACAAATCGTGTTCAACGCCCAAAACTTTGTCTAAAAAATTCGCTTTACAGATTTCGTGTAAAGTAATATGTAATATGTCTTATTATAAATAATTTTGTAAATATTCATTAAAAAAAAGATGAATACCTATAAAGAAAATGCGATTTATGTTTAAAGTTTAAAATTGGATGAATAATTAAAAAGTATACACTCCTCATCATTTGAATAGCGCGCCCTTTTAATCCTTAGTATTTATAGTTTTTCTTTTTATTGTTTAATATTCATCAATTTTTTATAAAAATATAGCATATTCTACGCGTAAATACGATTTTAATTTTTTTTTAATTTGAAAAAAAAAAAATCAATAAAGGGGTATCATTTTTTTTTTTGTTGACGGTAGTGCCCAAAAAGGACGACTAACTATGCCCCATTGAACTCACAGGAACGACTCGAGGAAAAACTGAGTTAAATAAAAGCTGCCAATCTAAATAACAGCGGCGTCACGTACAGCAAAAGAACGATGCTGCTGGCGTATGATGATAATTGACGTCTGAAACCAAGGGAAGTCAGGGCAGCATTTTCCATGTTGGAAAAAGAAGTTTTAAAAAATGGTATAACGGCAAAGGACTTTGTCTACCTTTGACCCAGGAACCGCTCCTGCAATAATGTCAGCTCAAAAATTAATGGAAAATATGTAGCTCATGCTATCAGGTGCTACATTGGGCTCGGTAGGCAATTGAAAAGTACAGTCCTCCCTCGACAAACAAAAACCCCGTTCTTCAAGTCTCTCATCAAACCCGTTCTTTTATATGGCGCAGAAACGTAGACGACGTCGAAGGCCTTTGAGGCTTTCTAGAGAACTTTTATACGCAAGATTTATGGTTGAATAAAAGGAAGGAAAAAGTGCAGAAGGACCTATCTGCACTCGGTGTGGCAAAAACTGGCAAAAAACCTGCAAAGGAGGGAGGCAATTGGCGAAGTTTTTGGTCTTGTCCCAAACCATTGTAGAAGAAGAAGTTGTCACTACGCAATTGCTTATCTCTTCTTTTGTTGAAATTTCACTCGTACGGTAAGGCAAGTTAGTAAAGCGACCTAGCGCTTATCATGTCAGCGACCAATACAAATTGTTCGGTGTATTAAAGTTAATGAAAAACGACATGCATACGTACTTGCTTATTTCCTGGCGTACATACATACATGCAATTTTAAAGCTTCCATTGAGAGGATTTTAGAGCACAACAATTTTCTTCCTTGGCGAGGCCTAGAAACAGTTTTATTCACAACTCTTTTGTTACTCAATTCCATGGTGTTATACATTATGAAAAAGGCAATTTTGAGTACTATATATCTTTCTCAGATCCTATTACCACAGCATATCTTCTTAACCTACTAAGTTCAAATAACTCATTTACAACCCTTTTAAATACAACCTTACTCTTCAAAAATTTACATATTTTAGTAGCGACGTTTTTTCCCAATGGAAGTGTAAAAATAAATTAATAAACAGAAAACTTACAATGACTTGAAGTTTTTCTTTCAAGCGGACTAAATGTTGATAACTCATACGCCATGGCATGCAAAACACTTAGTCAGGACTCAGAACGGCTACCAGACCAATAATGAAGTAAATGCCTTTTTCTGTTGATTTTTGGAATACGAGTCTTGTAATAATGCACTTAAATAAAACAACAAAAATCCACACCGATCTCGATCGCTGCTAGATTACTTGCTTGCCAGCCTAAATAGATGGAAAGAGGAATTCCAAATCACTCTGTTAATTAATTTATTTTGACTGTTCCAAGGAAGAAATTTTATGAAGAGTAAAGTTTATTTAAAGGGGTAGAAATTAAGATATTTGAAATTACTAGGTTAAGGAGGAATTGTAAGGAAAAAGTATCGCAGAAAAATATACAGTACTCTAAATTACCTTCTCAACCATGTTTCAGGCCTTTATAGTCAAGTAGTAAATAAAAGAGTTATAAAAAAAACTCGATTTTGATTGTTTTTAGGACCTGCCAAGGACGAACATTTTTATGAACCTAATATCCTCTCAAACTAAGCTATCAAACTAGGGTGAATAATTGAAAACTTTTCTCTATCCGATGGAGACCGCCCCAGTCTGATGTGCATGCTTTTGAAAATTCTAATTCAAGCTCATAAATGTAATCGAATAACTCTGCATACAAATTATTTATGTTTCCCGTAACTTTATGCCTCCTCCTCCTTTTTTCAACAATAAGTATATATTTCTGCGTGTGTCTTTTGCCATTGCGGCAAACATGCCTTACATCCCTCTATCGCTTCACCAAACTCGCAAATAAATGTAGCGCAAGTCTTATCTGTAAGCAAAAGTTTTTGTTGGTGCTAGTGTGTTTGTTTTTGCGCCTCAAGAAGTTGATCATTAAATCCTGGCATTGACATTTAATACGCCACAACCGCAACCACCACCACCACCGCCACCACTGCTACAACTACTATGTTATGTATGAATGTATTATAATATGCTTTGTTGTGTGTCGATGTGTATAAAACTCGCGGAGACTGTCGTCGGTTGAAGTCACTAGCAGCCGGTCTTTGTCTTCTGCGCTATTGTTTTTTTTTTTACTGTGGTATTATTAGATATCAATAACCGCGGCGCTATTGTGCGACATACAGGCTAGCTGAAGTAATGGTTTTGTGAAATGAATTTTGGAGCTTTCTTTACCTTGAAATTTTATGTTAATCTTTTCTAAGCATACTGCCAAATGAAGCTCAATCAATTCACTTTTCTTGTACAAAGAGATGAAATCGGCACTAGACACGAATAAAGGCGTGAACTCAAAAGTTGACCGCGAAAAAAATACATACAAAAAAAACTCGCCGGAGAAAACTCTTAACATAGTTAACGGCGAAGAAAGACGAGTAAAATTATTTTCGCGGTCGACTAAGTTTGTGCGTGTAACAGTATGTAAAATCCCCAAAGAGTATTTAGGGAATGATGCTGAAGTGGCAGTCCTTCGCCAGGCATAAAACTATTTTTACGCGCCTTTCTTCGCCATAAACTAGACTTAGCGTCTTTCTTCGCCGAAGTTCTTCTTAAGCGTATTTTTTCGTAAATTTTTTTACGAGGATTTTTTCGGGGTCAAAACACTGGCGCGCCTTTATTCGTGTGTAGTGGCCAAATATCTTAAGCGAAATTATTTGCAGTTTAAAGGTACCTAAAAAAATACTTACATAAGAGCATTATTTGTAGAAATAAATTTATAACACCCTCACTTTAGCAGAGCAGAGCGGCACACTTAGAGCACGTCAGGCACGTAGCTAGGGCCGAGTGCTCAAGGATTGAAGCCTACCCCGAAATGTTACACATATGTTTCAGCAAGCTAACTGAACATCGGGTGAATTTGTAGCAAGAATCAATAACACATTTGCGCCGATGTGTAAGTCAAATAAATGAAAACAGGAAACATGGTGATGTTTATGGGTTTCCTCACAAGAAACCTCTCACTCTCACTCTCTTTGGGGTGTAGAGCCGTTAATAAACGGAATGAGTCTTTACGATGTTTTCTACATCATACCAGCTAATAGAGACATGGCTCCGATATACATACGTTGCGCCAAATTTGGGCACATTTATTATGAGCTTGGGGTATTGGCGAAAAGTCATGCAGGGTGATCCATGTTGTATTTTTGTTTCTGTCCCAGACAAATCCTTTCACTCGAAATCTTGATAGAAAGTCAGCAGCACATATCCGCGGAATGAATTGAATCGCTTTACGCTTCAACAGTATTGGTAAATAATGAAAACTTATTGTTAAATAAGAAGCAAAACGGAGGGTGACAGTTTGGTGCGGATTTTGGGAGCGGTGGCATCAGTGGCCCATTTTTCTTTGAAATTGTTGCTGGAATTGTTATTTTGGTCAACGGTGAGCGGTACAGAGCCATGTTAAACGTTTTTTTACGGAAATTAAAGACAGGGGCTTGGACGATATTTGGTTTCAGTAGGAAGGTGCAGCATATCACACAGTACCATGCCACATTCGATATTTGGTATTGGTGTTATCGGCCGTCTTGGCCATGCATGCGATGACACGTCGAAGCCGCCATTTGACNATGCTTAAGACGAAGCCATTCGTGAGATATAGCCAAAAACCATCACGAAGATATTGGAAAACGGGGTTAGCCGAATGAGCTACTGCGAATCCAGCCGAGGCAGCCAAATGGATTAAATCGTGTTCCATAAATAATGGAAATGTTAATTAGTTCGAATAAATCAATGATTTTTTTTTTT
>NW_016185454.1:0-4910 GCF_001687245.7 Rhagoletis zephyria | reverse complement strand
TACATTTTATACATACTTATATGTAAATTGATATAGCTATGCATGTACATTAAATATCTCACAGTTCAACAGCAAACATTTAAATCACATTCAGACAGTCAAAGAGTAAAGCAGTCAAGCAGTCAAGCAGTCAGTTAAGCCTTGTGTATATGTAGGTATATGAATGTTTGAAAGGTTTGCGTTTTTGTACTACGTGCACATGTGTTAAAGTATATACTACATACATACCTATGTAGGTTTTTGTTTGCCTGTGAATGTGAGGTGAAATTTAAAGTACTCCTTTCTTCTCAAACGTCACACTTTAATGCACCATTCACCAATTTAGACTGCTGGTTGAATTGTTTAGTGTGCTGATTTGACTGTTGACTGCACAAAAGTGGGGCAGAGCAGTTGGAAAGGAAAATAGAAGAGGGAAAGTAAAATTTAGTGAACTACACAGACGCACATACTCGATAATACAAATGCAAATAAATTTATCATTCAATAAAAAGAAGTGGAACAATTTTGCTTTAGACTAGTTTGGCTCCCAGTATTTCGCGAACAGGACTTAAATTAGCTAAAGCAGTGCAAAGAAGAAATGAAAAATTTTAAGCAAAATCATGTTACAGCAGCTAAGTTGCTATTAATAACCTTTTTTCAAGACTACGGAAATATCTACCTGGATTCGAACCCAGGTCCCGGCAACTTCTAAATTAAAAAAAAAGTGTTTCCTGACACTGCACATTGGGACAAGAACGGCCAAAACTGTAAAAATGTATTAGCGAATTCTAAAAAAGCAATAACGCAGAGCCATAGAAAAATATCCAGTTAATAGTGATCAAAAAGAGCTTTTGATAAAAATGCATATATTTAGTCATGGGACGAGCTTAGAATAAGAAAAAGGAAAATAAATTTGGAAAAACAAATTTTAATTTTGTCGCATTGACCAGTTTTTTTTTCCTTAAATATATGAGATTCATAAGAATGTCTCTCTTGTTATTCTACATAATTCTGTAGTATAAAATTCGTTGAGTGCTTACTCTAAAAATGGATATATAAAAAGGTCTTAGAAAGCGAGCTGAATTATTATTTTTACAAGTAAAGATTAAGTATGCGTGTCATATTTGAAATAGTTCCTGCTGCTATAAATTGCAGGTCCAGCCTCTATTATTCCTATTATAAAGGCACTACCTGTAAAATTTGTTGAATTTTGCATTTTGTATTGCTGAAGGAAAGCTTTCCGATAAGCACATATGTACGTCAAATAAGTGATATGCAGTATCAAGTGGAAATGGAAGAAGATAAAGGTATTTATGACTCGCGAATGTATTAGTAAGATTCAGCATTCAGCCAAAAGTGAACGCTTCTCTGAAAGAGATCCGTTTTGGGTGGCAAAAGTCTTGCTTGCCTTCTCTTAGCTTTTGCTGTATAAAAGGTAGGTATGATTGAATGCTTCACTGCAAGTACATATCACGCACATTGTAAATATTTTCGTTTCGTCAATTTTAAAAGGAAAAAATATGAACTGGTTTAGAAATAAAATTTATAAAATCTTTTTAGTATTTGAAGCCAAAAAAGTATTATAGGAGGGGGCGTCTTAGTGGAAAACTCTTCATTATCATCCAAATTACAAAAACTTGGAATGAGCAGGGTAAATGGCAAACGTCCGAGTGTATTTCTGCCTTGAAAAAGTTTCTCATAAAAAGTATTTGCCGTCCGGAAGCAGCTTAAAGTTGTAGTTATAACGTTACAAATTGGAGGAAAAGCTCTGCCAAGCACTTAGTGTGAGCGCCAAAATATTATTATTACCACGTGCACATTATTTATGTACATTTATTATCTTACATTCTCTGAGTGGAGGTCATTAAACATCTTAACTCGCGGTTACATTCGCAGAAAGCAGAATCTTTATTCGAAATGGGGCAAAGCACACTGACCTTCCAATATTCAGTCATGCATTCTTTATAGCAAATTTCGCTTAATAGCAGGCATGCGGTTTATCAAATCTTTGCCGCTGGTGCACATTTAAAATCACTTCGTGAGCATAGAGTGAGGACTAGTATCGACCCCAAAGGAGCCAATACTGAGCTCACATGCTATTCATATGCTTACATATGTAACTTCATACTTAAAAGAAATGCATATAAACAAATGTATGTACACTAGGGTGGTAAAAAAAAAAGTAAAGTNCACATTTAAAATCACTTCGTGAGCATAGAGTGAGGACTAGTATCGACCCCAAAGGAGCCAATACTGAGCTCACATGCTATTCATATGCTTACATATGTAACTTCATACTTAAAAGAAATGCATATAAACAAATGTATGTACACTAGGGTGGTAAAAAAAAAAGTAAAGTTGGAATTTTAATTTTGTCATCCTCTGAAATGTTCTAAACCGAAAAAATATGTACCGCTCTTTTTTTCAAAATATATTAAGAGGTATGGTTCGATCATAGAGATTTTTCTTCTCTTCAGAAGACTTCAAATAATAATATCCAATTGTTTATTTAACCATTTTTAATTATTAACTATTTTTTAAAGATCCCCAAAGAACCCCTAAACATGTAATGGGGGGCACATAAAAATCATTGGTATTAAAAAATGGTAAAATTGGGTATTATTATTGGAAATCCCTTGAAGGGAAATACAGTTTTCAAATCGAAAAATATTGTTTTTGGAGAATTATATACCATGTTGGACCACCCTAATGTACTCATATCCACATTGTATTGAGCCCAGTTGAGTTAAGTTGAGTTGAATTCGGTGCGCACCATTTGTCAATGTAATAAAATCAAACTGGGTCCGCCGTAAACACATTGCTATTGCCAGAGAAAGGCAGTGGCCCCTTTTATGTCGGCATTTGCCAAATAAATCGGTACAATTTTCGTCAATACCTATATATGTGTGTACATTTGCACATTTGTAAACATTACATATGTACACCTACGCTTTATAAAATGGGAATTGGCTACATTCTTTTAAACTTTCTTTACCAGTATCTACAATCATTCGCTCGCCGACCCTGAATACTTTTCGAGCTTCAAATAAGTATGCTCCACATAGCGCTGCATCCTACTTTTTCACACGCTAACACATTAAAACATTGTAGCTTGTTTGAGTTGCTTCTCGTTTTTTTTTATATTTTTCGAAGCAATCGTTATTTATGGAACGGCATGCACTCTTTATGGCTCTAAATATCTAAATATATGCATACATATGTATGTATGTTATGTACAATATTTTGAACTTGTGCAAACGTATGTATGAACAATGTAGAGTGATTGCAGTCTCCCTTAAAATTGCGAGTTTAAACGCCCATACATGGAAAATACACCTACCTCCATACAATGTACATACATACATACATATGTATTTATGTATATTTTATTACGTACATTCCTTCCAACGCATGAGTTTGTTTTCCATTTCATCTGTTTATATGTAGGTATGTGTGTATGTATGTATTTATCCATCGCCATCCAAAATTTATTATGTACGAATGTTTGTGTTGTATTATGCAGCGAATTTATGCTGGCAATGTTTTATTATATGCAGATTATTTTTTGATTACCGCATTTACTTTCCTGTTTTCCTTCAAACTGTTTATGCAAACATACATACACACACATACTAAGTAATGGTGATATTCGTCTCAGGCGCTTACATTGCTTTTCTTTTTACAGCGCTTTTTTTTTGGTCTGTTTTTATTTGTACTACTTCTCCTGGTTGCTCATTTTCACCAAACCTTATACTGTTGTATGTACATATGTACTTCTTCANCGTAAGCCATCAGCAGCCGATAAATTGGCTGTGTGTGCTAATATTTACCACGAATCGTTCGATATTAATGGAACAGCACTTTAGAGCTTTTAAATTTTTTCTAATTTATGTGCAGTACATACTTAAAGGAAATAATATTCAGTGGACGATTGTAATATAAGTGTATTGAGTCTCCAACGTTTTTAAATTTAAATAAAGCTTATAAAAGATGAATATAGAATAAAATTGAACTTTTTACAACTAATTCGTTGAATAAGTAGTGCTTTTTCGAAATCGGTTAACATTTTTTTTTTACTTTTTTATTAATTAATAATTTTAGTTGTTAAAAATATTGTTTGCTTTCTACATACTTAAAAGAACTTTAATATAATGTAATAAATTTGAGCTTACACTTTTTGCTAAGTGTTTGGGCGAGCTTGAATGAACTTTAATGGAAGTAAAATTTTCATTGCGAACACAGATTTTGTTTTACTTCCTACTCATGTATAAATGTGATAGTTTCAGAGTGGGTTTTTGCTTTTCACGCTAAAATTGCTATCCATATGTACATTTGTGTATATTTGAATTTCTGCGCTACCGGCTACAACTACAGAAAAATTATGCGAGGGTTACATACCAGCGTGTTTACGTTCTCCACTCATTTCAGCATAAGTACCACATTAACATATCTATACTATAATATTCTTTTTAAGAATTTTACCTCGTTAACATAAATTCATTACTTAAGTGATATCTTGCAATAAATGGATGTCAATATTCCTAAAGTACTTATTTCAAAAGCTCCAAGATATTCTTACTCCGAATATTTTAGAAAGCCGAAACCTGTTTGTCTTTAAATCAAATGGAGTGCGTTCCAAAATCTATCATCTTCTCAGCCTATCATCCAACACCAAGGTTTTGGGAAGCTTTATTCCAAACATATTACTGCCACATGTTCAAAAAATTAAAATCAATTTAGCTAAGAAATTAAATTAAATATTTTAAAGTAAAAAGGTATTTTGAAGAGAGTTGCCACCTGTTTAAAAACTCAAAATCAGTTTAATCAATACGCAAATCGCGAATTTTTATGACCCAAAAATATATATAGGTGAAAAATAAATAGCGTAAAAAGATACTTTTTGAAGTTTTTAATTACGAATCTGAAGCCAA
>NW_016185452.1:2369-4911 GCF_001687245.7 Rhagoletis zephyria | reverse complement strand
TCATTATATTATATAAGGAACATTTTTATTTTTCATATTATGAAAAATTTACCTCTGAAAAATGCAGAGCTGATTTAAAGGACAGTTTAAGAAATAAAGGAGAAAAGGCGTCCTTTATTTTGAAAAAAATTATAAAGGAAAGGGGGTTAAAATAAAGGACTGTCCTTTAAAATAAAGGACGGATGGTCACCGTAGGTATTGATAACATATGTATGTAGCTGTGTCGAAATTCAGGACGTTAGCGTAAGAGTTTCGAGAGATAAGCTATATGAAAAGTTCAATTTGTATGGAAGGTGCCACACCCCCTTTTTCAATGCACTTGCAATATATGCATCAGTGCTAAGTTTCAGTTCCCCAGCGTAATTGGTTTTAGAGATATATTGGTTTTCACTTTTTAGTCTGTATAAGAACTTAAGGAATATCCCGAGCAAATTTTTGGTCGGGATATTTATTTTCAAGGTGCTGGCATATGTTCCAAATATGAACCAAATCGGTGAGCCGGTTAGTAGTTTAGTGAAATACAGTGTAAATAGAACTGTATGAAATTGTAAAGCGTCTCAGATTTCTTTATTTTTTTGGCAGCAGCAACAAAAAGTTTTGATTTCTTTTAGCGAAAAACCTTCCACACAAAAGTTCCAAGAAAAGTCGATTGGTTATACTTGAACACACTTAATTGAATGTTAATAAATTTAAGTTTGTGGTTATATCAAGGCGAAATTTTGAGAACAGTCCGTTGCCATGATTCAATAATACAAGGTTCGATAAACTGACAGTTGTCTCTCTCGCACCGCTCCCTTAGCAGTGGCACAGTGTTGCTTCTTTGCAAATTTACATGGAAACAGTGTAGCTTTGGTGTGAAATAGAAGTATAAGATTTTGCATATGAAGCATATTTAACTGATGAAAACATAAACTGTTTTTAAATTGGATGTTTACATCAATCTCATAGTAGTCTTATTTTAATTTTGAGTCATTTTGCAGTTTTTATACAGCTAAATAGCACATAAATTACGTAATTCGCTTAGATATATCAATATTACGTTCAACATTTCGTTTAAATACCAGATTTCCTGCAAATACATTAGAATTTACAAAAGGAGTTTCACTACTAATTGCCTACTTTGCGTACTGTTCTACTACCATTTTCGCACCAAGATATTTCATTCTTCCCCTTTCTCCGTCCTTCGTAAATGCAACCTTTTGTAAGGGAGTGTCAAACCGCAGCTGTCAATAATTATCTAACCTTGTATTATTGAATCATGGTCCGTTGCTAACTCTAAATATAAACAACGACGCACTGGGAAAAGTTAATACATTCAAATACTTAGGAATAATGGTCGACGATAAACTAAAACAAAAAAACAAAATGGTTTCTATATTTTCAATTAGAACTCTAGCAATATGTACATCGGGGAAAACTGCACTTAATTCCATACATAAAATTTTGCGTGATGCGCTTACAAACATACAGACAGACAGATCAAAATAAAAATAAAAGTTTTAGATTTGACTTCTGTTGATCTAATAAACCCCCTATTAATTTTGCTTTAACATCTATTATCTACATATATCGGCCTGTTGCAATTTTAATATTCTCAAATACTTTCGTTTGATACCCAGCAACATTCAGGTTATCTTATAAATTTAACAGAATTAAAGTTTTCAAATAAGTGGCAACCCGCTTTAAAAATATTTTCAAAAGTAAGCTTCTTAAGCCTCTTTAGTTTAATGTCCGTATTATAATATTTCATTTATTTTACAAATTACAATGAATACAATTTTTCAAGCAGTTGGCAAATCCCCTAAAAAACGTGTTCGGCATTAAAATTTCCTAGCCTCCTTAGTTTGATGCCAATATTGCAGTATTTAATTTATGCTATCAAATAAATTAAATTAAAATTTTCAAATAGGTGGCAACCTTCCACAAAAATATTTTCAGCTGTAATCCTTTGTAAACCTCTTTCTCTTGACAGCCATATTGTAGTATTTGCTTTACCGTATCAATTGACTTAAACTGAAATTTTAAACATAGGTGGCAACTGTCTAACTTTTTTCTTCTATATTGTAAGCTAGATCTCTAGCGATACATCGGTGAAAACTGCGTTCAATTCCATGTTTTCGAGTGATGCGCGTACAAATATACAGACAGACAGAGAGTCAAAGATTCTAAAAATTGTTTATTTGGCTTCTGTAGCTCTAATAAAAACCCTCCATATTAATTTTTCTCTAATATCTAACGGGTGATTTTTTTGAGGTTAGGATTTTCATGCATTAGTATTTGACAGATCACGTGGGATTTCAGACATGGTGTCAAAGAGAAAGATGCTCAGTATGCTTTGACATTTCATCATGAATAAAACCTTCGCCAGTTTGTTTCGCACCCCACTTAAAGGTTTTTATTTAATTTGTAATCTTTGCACAATCTATAAAGCACAGAGAAAGTTGTGCCCAGGATCGTGTTGCACGCTGAGTTTCCAGTTCCACTGAAAGAGAACAATAAACGCCAAAACTGGCATTTAGTGTTCGTAATTCACTGGAGCCTT
>NW_016185452.1:0-2346 GCF_001687245.7 Rhagoletis zephyria | reverse complement strand
CCCTTCTGCACAGTGGTTCTAAACTGACATTTAGTGTTCGTAATTCACTGGAGCCTTCATTTTTTTCACTTAATTTGATATTTTTTTTTATTAAAGCTTATAATATTTGCAAGAGACCAGTTGAGCCTGATTTGTGAAGTTTTATCTGATTATATTAATTTCTTTAGTGCAAAATGCAGAAAATTGGCAATTTTGAAGAAAATGAAGAATACATTAGTTAATAAATGTTACATAACAAAGACTAGTTAAAAACAATTGCATGGTTCCCCAAAACGAGAAAATTACAAACAAATGTTTGAAATGTTATAAAAAAAAGGTTCACAAAAATAATTTTTTTTTTAGGTTTTTAGTAAATATTGGTTGAAAAATGAAGACTGCGGTGAATTATGAACATTAAATTCCAATTTTGAACCACTATGTGCTGACTTCGGTAAATGCATTTTGGCAGCAAAGGATGGCGAAGTTCTTGAAAAGGATTTGGCTTCATTTTTCGGAATCGGTTAATTAACTGGTAAATATTTGATATAAATTACGATATGGGTAAGGTACTTTTATCATACAAGTTGTATGTACGTATTCCCAAATAATTTTGAAAAAAANAAAAATGTCCTTTATTTTACATTGGTTAATATGGTCACCGTACTTATGGTGAAAAGTGGTAAGCCATGGAAAAGGGGGCGTGGCACGCCAATGCTTCTCATATCACTTATCTCTGGAAACGCGTACGTTAACTTTCTGAAATTCGGGACAGCTACATATGTTATCAATTCCCTACTTATGGCGAAAAGTGTTAATTATTGGAAAGGCTGGATCTATATACATTTACGTAAACGCGCAAGTATCATTCGATTAGGAACCATTTTCTCCTAGATTTCTAAATCCCATTGAACTATTGTAACTTTGTTTTTAATTTTTAGTAAAAAGTAAAATTGAAAATTTTGAAGAATTTTTTTAAATTTTTCACAAAGAATGGAGCTTTGATTTTACGAGTTTCGCTATATACTGTCTTATCTACATACCTATTTGCATAAAATGATAGCCATTTTCGTTGTTCGGACTAAAGTCAAAAACCACTGAATAGAGTTCCGTCAGATTGTCGGAGGTTATCTTTCATACATATATGGTCCTATTACATGCTACGAGAAAACTCGCTTGGTGGTGCGGGAATAGAGTTATTTATAAAAATCGTCTTTATTAACCGATTTCGATCAAATTTTAAATGTGAGCTATGTACCTGTATGATGGAAAATTCTTTTGATAAAAATTGACCCGATGAGTGCCGCTGCAGTCGAGGTTGAAATTCATAACACGTATTCATTTTATGGTAAGCAATGGTTTCGCAGAATGAATGGCCATATGTTTAAGTTATACGAATTTAGTTTCAGGATGTCGAAATGAAGGATGGGGCTAAGTTTGTCTGACGCCCTCATGAGCGATCATGCGATCTTGCATCTACCTAGAAATCAGTTCATAAATATTACCACGAACTGTAAAAAAGGGCGAACTAACAAGGAAAGATCACCGTAGGTACATCAGTTGCTTAATTTGAAAGATATTCAAGAGATCACACGACTCATTTAGCCAATGTACAGGAAAACCTTTCATCATGTGAGACAGCGAGGATTCTTGGCCCTCCTATAACAGAAAATGCACTTCTGTGCGCTTGAGTTTCCTTATAAGAACTTTTATTGGCTAACGCATCCAACCAATGTTGTAGTTGCAAGATCATATGTATTCAGGTGGAAATAAGATCATTGGTAAAGCTCATGACACCGAAAGGGATTGGTATTCCATATGGTATCACAGCGTTATTATTGTTGGCTTATGTGTGAGGAGAATACTTCGCCTTAGTGGTTTGAACTTAAACCAAAAATTTTGACTTTACAGACTATTTTTGCTTTTAAACGCTCTTTTTCATTGGCCAACGCAAAAGTTCTTATTAGACGCCGCGAAGTAAGCGGGCATTGGCTAATAATAAATAAACGCAATCATTGTAATAAAATAAAATGCAGATACACCATTATACTGAAAAGTGTACCCTTGGAATATATTTTAACTACACGTATGCATGTATGTAATTTATATGTACATACCAGGATTGTTGCGAATATTCGCATTTGCATTCGCTACCGCGGAGCTTCCGCATTAATTTTAACATTCGCATTCGCATTCGCAAAAATCAATGCGGATCTTTTGCGAATGCGAATATTGAAGGGACCGAAAATTACAGTTATTTTTTTTTACGAGTTAAACTTTGCCAAATAAAGTATGTGCACGAAAAAAACTGGTNTGCCAAATAAAGTATGTGCACGAAAAAAACTGGTCACATTTAAAACGTTCTAAAAC
>NW_016185451.1:0-4911 GCF_001687245.7 Rhagoletis zephyria | reverse complement strand
AGAAACCAGAAAAAGAGGCAAAAACACTAACAAAAAATAGAGGGGAAAAGAAAAGAAGCTGCTCAAAACTCTCTTTCTATTTTTGCTTTTGTGTTCATTCCTTCTTTCTGCCCCCTTACCCACTAAGTGGCCCCAATTTGTGTGTCTATGTGTCTGTGACAGTGCCTCCTCTCTCTCTCTCTTTGCTGACGTACAACCACCGCCATCAAAGACACCAGGCTGTGAGTAATGGCAATGGAGAAGGGATGAAAAGAAGAAGAAAAGAAAAAGTAGAAAGTAGAAAGCAGAAACTGTGAAACTGGAGAAGAAAGGAAAGGAAGAAAGGGATCGTGGATGAAACGGCTTAGTGGAACACTGCAAAAAGTGCAAGAGAGAAAAGAGCAAGTCTTTGAATCCTCTTTTAATACTACCGCAATTGCGCAACCCTCCTCTTTTCTTTTCTATCTATTCTCTCCCTGCTTTGATTGACAGCTTCAGACAGAAACCGACAATTTGCGTTCGACGGAAGAGGAGGGGGCAAAGTGAGTGAGCGAATGAGCGAATCGAGAAAGAGAGGGCTCGTCGCCGCAAATGACCGGGAACTGCTGCTGCTGCTGAACACAATTCCGCTTCTTCTTCCTCATTACTTTTAGAAATAGAAAGAAAGAAGGAAGAATAAGGAAAGAAAAGGCGGGCAGGGAAGACAACAAACAGTGCAGAGACTTCAGAGTCAGGTCAAGCTGACTGCTAAAGAAGGAAAGAAGAAAACTAAATAATACAAAGAAGAAGAAGAGGAGGAGGAGGAAAGAATCTGCTGGGGTCGCAAGCAATTTGGCTAGTGCACACACACACACAGTCAGGCAGACAGTGCAAGGACAACACACAGACAACAAAACATAACTGGACTACAAAACAGAGAGAGAGAGAGAGAGAGAGAGAGAGAGAGAGAGAGAGAGAGAGAGAGAATCCGAAAAACGGAAACGACAGCAAATTCTCCTTTTCTCTCTCTCTTTAGTTTTGTTCACCGAGAATAGAATAGCTGAGCAGAGCTCCATTTCAGCTCATAACTCAACGGCAGCCGCAGCCGCAGCAGCAGCAGTGGCTAAAGAGGCGATGAAAGGCGCCTCAAGGAAGAAGAAGTAGAAGGAAAGCCAGCAAGTCTGCAAAGGAGGAAGGCAGCAGCAAATAGAAGCGCACTTCGTGCGACTAATTCGATTAGCAGCAGCAACGGCGGCATCAGTTGTACATGTTGGCCGAACATGACCAGCCGACGAGGAGCGAAAAAACGAACGAGCTGCTGCCGCCAACGAACATGGGCAATAGTACTCTCTCTGGGCACTTTGGAAGGTTAGCATCACAAAGTTGAACTCCCCTCTCTGCTACTGTCTTTCCCCCTTCCTACTTTATTCTGCGAATCTATTTTGGTGACACACAGACACACTGCACTAGAGAGATCATAGCAGCAGCAGCAGCAGCGAGTTTATTAAACCCAGAGAAAGGGAAGAGGAAAAGAATTTCCTGCTTTAGTCTGTCCAGCACCAGCAGCAGCAGCAGAAGCAGCAGTCTCTCGATTGCAGGCAATTGAAACAATGGCCAGCAAAGAACTCGCAAATGGAGAGAGAAAGAGAGCACATGGAGGCAAGTCCAGGGAAGGACCGACGTCGAAGGAATGAGAGAGAGAGAGAGAGAGAGAGAGCCATTACCAAGGAAGGCTAGCATCTCTCATTCCCTTCCACCAAATGGAGGGAACTGTGTCAGTGCTGACGTCAATGGCCGCCGTCGCCGCCGAATATGCGGGCCAACTGGCTTGAAACGTGCTGCCGCCGCCGCCGCCGCTAACTTCTCTCACTGAGAGAGAATATTCAAAGCCAGAGTTCACTTCTCTCTCTCATCTCAGTTTGCCAATTGGGAACAGACCGACCGACCGACACACATGTGAACAGCAGTGTTTTCATGCTTGTCTACGTGTGTGTGTGTGTTCCGAGTACTCAATCGGCGTCGGTGGCCACAGCTTAGCTCACTTTGGGGGTTTCTCTCTTCTCAGTGGCAGTTGTTGTGTGTACCTTCTACTACTTCTTCTTCTTCTTCAGTCGAACACATCCGCAGGGTCAATAGGTTGAATAAACACACCAGCTCAAGCACAAAGAATGTTGACAGACAGGCCAGGCCTGGCCAGAGGGGCCCGAAAGGGGCAAAAGCAAAAGAGAAAGTTTATTTGATTAGGAAGCGGATTTTTTCCTTCTTACTTGCTGATTTTTAAAGTCAAGTGAGAGAGAAGTGAGGAGCTCTGAGTTTTGACGTCGTTTCAAGTTTTGATTTCTGAAAGCAAAAAAAGTTTAAACTGAAGGAAGGAAGTGGGCTGGTTAAATATAAGAGGGAAAAAAGTACTGAAATGGTTAAGCAATTTTTGCTGGTTCTCTTAGTCGAATTCGGACACACAGAATCCGATTCCGGACAATCAAGTGCCATCTAGAGTGTCTCGAGTTACTCACAGCTGACAAATCGTATTCGACTTCTCGTGAAAGCAAAACCAAATCCCATTCAGTGCTTGGTTTAATCGTTCGAAATGTCATCGTGTTAGTGTTGCTGCCTCTTCTTAGCTGCCCCTTTTGGCTTTGCCGCCGCCGCCTTCTCCTTCTTCTTGTTGCCTCCTTTGTCCTTACCTTTGTCCTTGTCTTTGGTCCTCGTTTTCACGCCTCCTCCAGCGGCGGCGGTCTTCTCCGTCCTGTTTGGGTTCTCCCCCGACAGTAGTTGCTCATCAGTGGTTGTTCCCTTGCCAAACACCACCGCATGGCCGAGGTGACCGAAGAGCACCAGACAGCTGAGGACGGAGTAGGCGAGCGGCACGCTGAAGTAGAAGTCCAGCGGCTCGTGGTCGGTGAGGAGGAGTTTGCCCACCCACGCCAACACGCCCACCAGCTGCATGGAGGCCACGGTGAAGCCCAGACAGAGGCAGTCCGCCAGGCAGAAGAGGACGACGAGGGAGAGCGTGCCGAAGAGGAGCATCGCCGCCGAGTAGATCACCATTTCCTGTTGGCTGGTCTGCTGTAGAGAGGAGAAAGAAGGAGAAAGGTAGCAATGTGTTTGCAAAACCTGGAGGAAATAGTCAACTCAAGAAGCCTCCTACCCAGTCGCTGATCTTCTCCTCCAGCCGTGCCTTCGTCTTCCGNTACAGGAGAAAGGTAGGTAGAATGTGTTTGCAAAACCTGGAGGAAATAGTCAACTCAAGAAGCCTCCTACCCAGTCGCTGATCTTCGCCTCCAGGCGCGCCTTCGCCTTCCGCCCGTCCGCCGTNATCTCGTGGCTGATCTGCTGCAGCCGCAGGGTGACCACGGCGATCCAGGCCACTGAGCCGACCAGAATCAGCGCCACGAGGGCGCACTTTCGAAGCTGAGCGAACCACTCCAGCAGGACGACCGCCACCAAAATTGCCAGGCCGATGGGGATGATCCACAGAGCGGACTCGCCCACCGCCGTCTGCGTGTAAGTCCACAGGCCGACGCTGAGGATCTTCATGGCGAGGTAGACGACGTGGGCGGCGTAGCTGCCGAAGAAGACGTTGAAGAGGTCGACGACGTCCATGAGCACCTCCACGGTGGTGGCCACCATCAGCTGCGCCCGCCGGGCTTCATGTTGCTAGGATGATAAGGTGTAAATAGTCGGCAAAAAACCTAAACAAAACAAAACAAAGACCATCAAAAGATCATCACCGATCATTACCTTGACCCTCCGCAGGTCTTCGTGGCTGAGCTGGCCCTTCGAAACCAACTTCTCGATGATGCCATCAATGTTCATCACCGTGATGACGGTGGTGGCGATGAAGGAGCCAATGTTCGTCAGTATGAAGAAGATCAACGCCCAGCGCAGCCAGAGGGGCACGTGCTCGCGGACCGGCCGCCGCGGCTGCTGCGGCTCAAAGAAGTTCTTCCCCTGGTCGAGAATTTGGTACATCGAGAACGTTTAACAAGGTAAAAGAGGGCGCTTTTAAGTGCAAGTCAGACAGTTCGAAAACAGGGTGTGTTTATTTGTTTAGTATTTTAGAACATTCTCTCAGTTATCTCATTTTTCAACCTTAATCTTCATCTGCATCTCCAGGCAGCCAAAGAGCTTGCTCTTGGCTGGATCGGCCACGCTGATGCGGAAGGAGTAGTCGCCGTCGGCGATGGCCGAGGCCAGGTTGCGCAGCTTGCTCAGCGGCGCCTTCACCTCAGTGCGCTGGTTGAGAAAGTTGCCTCCCTGTGGGGGTAAAAGGAAGAAAGAAGACGGATTCAGTTAGTGTTTTCGAACTTGTACAAAAAAAAGTTCTCCCACAGCCGGCAATTTACCTTGATGGGACAGCTGCAGCCGTGACCGCCGCCCTTGATCAGCGGACAGAGGATGTCATTGTACCAGAGCTTGAAGACGTCGCAGACCTTCACCGTGCAGCTGCCGATGCCGTCGACGCAGGGAATGGTCAGCTGGAACTTCTTGCTCCCAAATGTGACTGTCTTGTTCATTTCCAGGGTGACCTCAGCATCGGCGGGCAGGTCGGCGTTCAGGGCGACGTCCGAGGTGAGGAAGATCTTGCCGGTGGCGCTGATGACGAGCGGCAGCGGTTCAATGTCCAGCTTCTTGAAGGTCATTAGAGAGCCGCCTGTGAAGAGAGAGGTTTGCAGTGATCATCAAAAACTTAAAACAACAAAGAGTACACTTACCGCAGTCCTTAAAGGTGAGGTGATCGGCGCCATAGGCCAGGCCAAAGAGAGCCAACGAGTACAGGAGCAAAGACTTTGCGAAGGAATTCATCATCATCTTTTTGCAGTAGCAATTTAGAACAGCAAAACAAAACAACAGATGGAAAGTGGAAAGAATGGAGACTCTCGTTTTATACCTTCTGATGATAAGGTGTCAAAGTCGATCATCAAGTGTTTTGTTGCCCATTGTTGAGCGATG
>NW_016185450.1:0-4911 GCF_001687245.7 Rhagoletis zephyria | reverse complement strand
AGGAAATGGTGTACGGGGACTTTTGCTGTTAAGTGTAGCTTAACTAAATCGTATAGTTATATTTTGCATTAAATTTTATACGTACGTATGTATACCTAGATGTATAAAAATGACATTAATGTTACCAATAACGACATTTTTGTAAATATTTTAGCGGTTACCCCATAAACTAGAGAATTACATATTAAATAAACGAAAACAGTTTGCTATTAGTTTTAGGGTCTCATAACAGCGCAGCTAGCACCACATGAGTTTCAACCGCCCAGCTCTGCATCCCTTTTGCAGTATTTCAGAGACAGTTCTGAAATTTGTAGGGCGGAACTAGCGCTTTGCCAGAATGTCTCTAAATTTTGCTGCAGNAGTTCTGAAATTTGTAGGGCGGAACCAGCGCCCAGTCTCTAAATTTTGCTGCAGGGCACTGCTTGAAGCTACGTGGCAATTTCGACAGCTTCCACTTGTTGTATTTTACAAGCGTTTTTTTTTTTTGTTTGTCTTCTTCAGCAGCAGCATAAATTTGTTTGCATATGTATGTTCGAGTTAATATTTATTTGAATGTGAGTGTTTACGTTTTTGTGTTGCCCGTTTACTGGCAGATTTAAGACGCTTTTAACTAACTTAATGTGCACTGTGGTTTGACCTCAATTTTGTGCGAAGTTTCAACGGCGCACAGTGGTATTTCGGCGGGAAAAATACAATTTTTATATTTGCATTGTTTAGCGGTTAAACTTTAGCCTAACAAGTTTTAAATTTGAGTAAGAAAAATTCCGTATAACTTTGTACCAAATTGGCAGTTTTATTCAAAATACAAGCAACAAAAGTCAGAAATCAGAAGAAATTTATTCAACTAAAACTGAGTGAGATTTTTGTATTTTTATTGGAGTTCACATGAAAACATAGCACTTACTAGACAAAATAGAGAAAAAATCGGCGCAATCCACCAAATATTTTAATAAATATAAGCAGACAAAAATTAGACTTTAGAAATGCTTACTTTGGCACTTTTTATGGGCAAAAACAATGTTTCCTTCATCTTCCTTTGCCTCGTTAATTTAAAAAAAAAATTAAAGTGCGGAATGTAATCTATCGCTTTCTGAAAAAAAAAAAAAATTGCGCGTATTTGCGCGACTTTCAAGGCAGCCTCATATAGTAATGATGGCATTTATGATATTTTTAAGGCATGTTTGTGGTTAAGCTTGCATGGGAATTATGTGTTAAAATAAACCGATTACTCCAATTTGTTTGGGTGTTTATTATAATATTATTACTAAAATTTAGGCAAAATTTCGGAATGATATGTTCATCGGCCTTTTTAAGACGATTTTGAAGTTAGGTTTGTATGCTTTAAAATAAATCGATTACGCCCAATTTTTGAGAGTTCACACATAACGTTATTAAAAATATATGGACAAAATTTCTGGGTCATATATTCATTGGCGTGTTTTTTAACGCAATCATGATGGGAGGTATGCTTCAAAGGACAAGCTCGGCCAAACACTAACATATGTGTAAGCGCCAATCTATTATTATTATTATGCTTCAAATTAAATCGATCACGCCATTTTTTCGTTTTTTTTTTTCTTGATTTGTATCCATAAATATTAAACACGGAAAATTGAGGTTCTACGCCGATTCTTTCTATTTTTTCCCCCAATTTTATACCACTGTGCAACGTACACCGAAATAACATACGGGCGTAGTGATTAATGCTTGCTATTTCGAGAATTTGCAACAAAATTCTTTTGCAGTGAATTTTTGGTGTAAACACTTTATTTTCAGAATAGACTTTAGAGTCACCTTTGGGCTTTAAAATAACTATAGAAAGCACATAGAAGCATATTTCTTACGTTAGTGCAGGTAACGGAAATTGAAAAACTGAAGGGAAACTAATTCAAGGTCAAGGAGAATGATTTGCATCATAAAGAAACAGCCACTTCGGTTTCTTCTGACTTCATAATTAAAAGTGTATGGGAAATCCTTTCATCATCTCCTTTTAATGGCATGCCTCGAAAGCGATTCACATTGAGGCGAAATGAGAATTTCGTGAAATTAATACTCATATAGTTTTCATAATAATTCCTCCAATTTGTGGTGTGCGTCTCGATGTTGTTACACAAATGGAATGACCTACAGTTCTAGTTGATATTCTAATCTGCCGTCAACAATTTTTTCCACTGCGTTTTTTTTTTGTTTTACTTGATGTCCTTTTTTAGTCGGTATTTAAGGCCACTTTTGCATCGACTTCTCCTCCTCCGTGCCCCCCAAACATTCTCATAAAGTGCTGCATATTTCCAATGAGAGACGTGTTGTCCGCTACCTGTCGGCTGATTCAGCCCTCATTTTCCGTTACACCATGCCCCACATCAAAGCTACATACACAATCAGTTCAGTTTTATATCCATTTCTCACAATAATAGACATAGCAAACCTACAAATGTATAAATATGTGTGCATTGTATATAATTAATTGAGATGTCGCACAATAAAAATGTAAATTAAAGCAAAAGCCCACAAACGAACCGCAGGTGGCT
The DNA here is from genome assembly GCF_001687245.7 of Rhagoletis zephyria. Classification (NCBI taxonomy): domain Eukaryota; kingdom Metazoa; phylum Arthropoda; class Insecta; order Diptera; family Tephritidae; genus Rhagoletis; species Rhagoletis zephyria. The sequence goes on along the minus strand of NW_016185450.1, from coordinate 2,383 downwards.
GGTTTCGCTTCAATTTGCCACATGTCAACGCCGCAGCTGTGCTAATTAACGCCATAGGTTATTATATGGCGTAGCGTAAAGATAATTGTAATAGTTTACATAGATTTGTGCAATATAATTAACGTTTGTAATCAATTATAGCACTTGAATCCAGCAGCATAAGTTAGAAGCGGTAATCAATATGGACAAGCTCGTTGAAAACGCGTAGTGCAGAATTGGCAATATTTTAATTTGTTATCATCTAAACCAGAACCTTTACTTCACAATTCTCTTAGAATTTGACCACCACGTACGGCTACCTAAAATTTGGAGATAGTTCGTTTGAGGCCTTTAAATGAGATGTAATGTGGAACGATTTTCCGTCATCCCTTGTCAAATTTGGTTTGGAGACAAACTGTCGTATTTTCAAAATGGCAGCGATTCCACCACCCCCTGAGTCCGCAAGGCAGTTTAGGAATAAGATTAATGTAGATTAACAGACTGGGAATAGGACTCAGCGGCTGACTATTGTCTTTGATACTGCGCCTAATATTTTGACCGCTCCAATGGTGACAATTGTAATTGTTATTGTTAGGACGTACTGACAATGACGAATCAATTTTTATATTGTGTTTTAGGCGCAGTAATTATTACAATAGTTATACGATACATTTTTTCAGTGGTGTGGGAATAGGGCTTTAAGATTCATACAAGAAAAAAGGTAAAGTTGAGTATGTAGAAGAAGAAAGGGATAAAGGCAAAAATTAAAATAGGAGTTATGAAACATACATACCTACAGTCAATCAATAAAGTTTAGGTACAGCGATTTTTTTTGCAATATGGGCAAGAGTTCTTCAATTATTTTATTTTTCGCAAATTTTTTATAAAAATATGGTTAGTTTTACGACCGAGACTCAAAAATCAGAGCTCCAAAGCTTTTGCAAAATTAAAGAAAACTCTGGAAATTTTATCAAAATATTACACTTTTTAATTACACTCTTTAGAAAAAAAACTGAGTATGCAGTTTTTTAGCCCATACAATTTGAGTATAAGTATATGAAAGTGTGAGGTAGCTAGGACTTAGCAAGGATTTTTGGCAAATGTTTTGTTGAAGGTCGAACATTTAATAGTAAAAAAATATTTTTAAAACAAGATTTCTAAATTTGAACTAAATCGGACGATAAGTTGTTGTGGATTTTCCAGTAATCTCAACTCCTGCGCTACATTTTGGCATTTTTTTTTTGTAGAGTTATTCTTTTTCAAAGAAATTTAAATTTAAGTAATATTTCGGACCTATTTAAAGAAAAAGCAAGTGCTTAATATCGATGCAGGTTTTCAAATTATATCGACCTCCGCGTCGTCTAACCGCTAACAACTAATTGGCCAGCTGTATGGCTTTACAATAAACATTTTTTTTAAATCCAGCTCTGAAAGTATTCAACTCGGTACCCGCTGGTGGCCAAAATCGCTTAGGGGGTTAAAGCGCCAAATAAGAAGTATGGGTTTCCTTATACATATGTACATACGCATAGATATAGATATATGTACGTATGTACATTAGGGTGCATCACTCTCCAAAACAAAAACGGTACGAATAAAACTATATTACTCCACTTTCTGGCCCACCGTTTCGCTAAAACATTTTTGGCATCTTCAGGGGCAATCCAGCTTTGTTAAATTTGCCACAAACCATAAAATTCAAAAGCACATTGTAATCAAAAATTAATGAATGTAACATACAAACATACGTATGCATATATGGAATTCAAAATTATATGAAAACAACAATTTGAGGAGACTAGCCTGGTAACATAATATTTAATAAATTACGAACTAATCGGACAATAAAACATATAGAAATCGGCACTGTTTTTCCATCGAAGTTATAAAATTAATTATACTTTAATAGCCCTATGCATAAAAAATTAAGTAGCTTTGAAAATGGTTTATAAATTGAAAAATGTATGAAAACGTCAATTTATAAAGCTACTTTATTTTTTATGAATAGGGCCATAAGACTGCGAGAAAAACATATCGCAAACATATTAAGCTAGAACGATGTGAAATATTGATTTTTTTATAAATAAAATTAGTTTTTCAAAATATTTTTTTTTCGCAAATAATCACCTCATATGGTAGAAGAGTTTAAGGATAAAAAATCTGCATAAATACCTTCAAACGTTTTATAAACGGAATGAAAATAATGCGATTTTTGCAGGCATTATCAAAGTGGTACATATGTACATATATACATTAAATTTCGTCTTTCATAGAGAAACACCTTAGAATTCTATCGTTTTCTAATAAATCTCTGACCTAAATGTATCTTGGATATTACATAATACTTTGAAGATAATTATATGTATTGATATAGATACAAATATTCCTTACTTAATCAATAGAA
>NW_016185449.1:0-4911 GCF_001687245.7 Rhagoletis zephyria | reverse complement strand
CCTATGTAGATTATGTGGATCTTTTGGTTAAGGGACGATTTCTATACACCCTTTTTGTCTGCCTCATAGTTACCTGAAGCAGGTAATTAGGTGGACAATCAACAGCGGCCTCGCAGTAAATCCCAGCAAAAGGGAACTGGTCTTGTTTACCGTGAAGTAAAAGATTCCCGTTGTGGCCCTTCCCTGGAGTGGACTTGTTCGTCTGCGGCTCTCAGACAGAGTCAAGTGCTTAGGCTTGATCCTGGGTAGGTAGCTTTCGTGGAAGCCAAAGAGCGAAGAAGGGATAAAAAAGGCATTGGTTGTCTTGTACTGCTGTAGGGGAGCTATCGGTAAAAGTTAAGGTCTCTCGCCCAAAGTAATTCATTAGCTCTATGGAACCAGATTTAAGCTTATCTTTTTTCACGGAGCCCTTGTGTGACGCTTAACGTCATGATGAACATGCCGCCTGATGATATTGCAGACAGAATTGTAGCAGCACGAACTGCTATTAGGCTAAGGTAAACCGGGTGGTAACCATCTGGAGTTCTGCGGGGCTTTGACTTTGTCCTGAACACATAGATTACAGCGCCTCCGAAATGCCTCCCAGAAGCTCCTTCTCTACCTATATTCCCTCAAGAGAGGACTGGATAGGGCGGGCTTACTAAGGCTTCCGGAATTCTGGAATATCTTTCAGGTTAAAATAGCTGTCATCAAGGAAGCGGTAGACTCACTGCTAAAAAGTATGTTGGTGGGCTAGGAATCGGTTAACGAATATCTGACTTCTTTATCCATCGCATCAGAGTACTTCTTAGGTACTTCTATCCCCAGATAAGGAGCAACTAAGGATGCCTCTGTCCTCTTAAGGTACACTCTTGAACGGCTGGGCGTAGTGTGAGCTCTATCTAACCTACCTAATAAAATGGACAAAAGAAAACGATTCTCCTTTTATGACATAAAAGAGGAAAAGGAAACATTTCTCCACTGCAGCAAATTCTTTTGTAAGACACTTTAAAATAAAGGCGCCGAATACCACGTTACCTCTCAAGAGCTAATGATAGGAGTTTTCACAGGCCATTGTGCGATTGATATTCACTGGGTAAGACTAGGAATTTCAACTTATCCCTTTCGTATCTGCTCTCAAGAGGAAGAGGAAGTGGAATCATCTCCACGATTTCTTTTAGACCCAAGTAAAATGCTTACCGTATCATTTTTCCGTTGAGTAACTTCTGTTAAAATTTAAATTTTTATTGGAAACCCCTCATATCGTTCTACGTACAAATTAAAAACATCCACGAATTGGATGAGCCCAAAAAGCATTAACAATTCTGCCAAAAAGCAGAGAAATCTAGTAATTTTAAATGAAAGTGGCATCGTTCATGATCTGGTTAAGAGGTCGAAAAATGTAGGAAACCAGTTCAAAAACCAATTCGGTTAAAAACAGTTTAGAGCCCCGAACATGCAAATACTTCGAAGAAAAAAATATAAAATAGGTCTTCCAGGTGTAAAATTTGCGAAATTATTACATACATAATACGCTTCATAATAACGCATGATAGTTAAAACTTAATAAAAAGATACTAAAACCGAGAAGAAAATTTTAAACCAACACTTATCCATCAATTCCATCAATCACTATCATATCATTACCATTCCCTGAGGTATTCGTTGCCTATTGCAATTTGTAATAATCGTAGCTACATCAGTACTCGCGTTAATGTGCATACATATGTACATACAGCGTCACTCATACGCCCCCTCCCCAATTTCGGCGTGGCCAACAATAAAACAAAATTCGCATATATTGCATGCCAACTATTTACATGACTTCTGTATTGTAAATAAATTTACAACTTACAATTGCTTAGTAAATTAAAAATTTCATCCTATTCGAATTCTTCGTTCAGTCGCCTTTTGTTACTTTTTGTAAATTATGCTTACCCCAAAATCTCTATTCCTCATTCATACAATTTTAAAACCCTTTCCATATAGTGTAATTGTAAATAATTAACATTCCGATATATCACCCTGTATATTTTTCGTACCCTAACCAACAACAAAACCACCAACCAACCAACTAACTACTAACTTCAAACTCCAAATCTTAATACGAATCAACTTGTTATCGAATGTATGTACCTGTTATCGAATGTACTTCAACGACTACAACGCAACCGCAACCATGTGTTACAATTGACTTTTCTTCAACTCCCACTCCTCTTCCTTGGACGGCCCGGCGACAACCGTAATACCGTCTACAATCGCTTCATAACCGAACAAAACAAAAANAATACTTGCCATCATACATGCATATAGTATACTCGCACGCATGTACGTACATGCATCACCAGTTTAGTGAACCACTTAGAGATGACGCATAAACTCAAACACTTCAATAAACATTTTTGTTAAATATTGATTTGAGCTACATTTGAGAATCAGTCCTTTTCTCAAATCTCAAACGTTAGTTCTCAAATGCATCTCAAATAACCGTTCATAGCGTGCTCAAACTAAAAGGCACTTTTTTAATGGGGAATTTTCCTTTATTTCCAAATGGAGAAATGTTGAATTCTCAACTTTTTCTCAAACGTTGGTGGAGCGGAACGAAATGAAATCCAGTTACTCTCACTGAAATATTTGTATAGTGTTGCCAATGGATACATGTATGAGAAACACAGTTTTTATAAGAAAGAAATTTTTATTTATGCAGTTTAACAGTTTATTTAATAGCTAACTGAATAAAAGTTTAACAAAGCAAGCTACGGTTGATGTAAAAAATTAGTTGCATAGTTTGTCTTGAAATTAGACAAGTTGCGAATAAACAGCGACCGCTTGGTCGAAGAGCAATACTGCGACTGATGTAGCAGACTACCGATGAACTTCGACATCTGTGCCATGTTGACACCGATGGAACGGCACGGAATTCTAAAAACAATTTTCTCAAATGTTTCTCAAACCGTTCTTAAATTGATAAACAATGTTTGAACAAAAAATTTGAGAAAATGTTTAGTTTCAATTGAAAAACAATGCTGAAAATCAAATTAAGAAATACGATTTTCTCAAGCGTTTGGAAATTTTTGTTCCAGTGTTTGTTGGGATATTTACTAGCAAAAAAACCACCAACCTTTTTCAAAAAGCATTTGCCATAACTTCAAAATGAATTGTGAATTCTCACCACGCTAAAAAAATAACACCTATGTAGTTATGTGAATAAACTAAAATGTGCATAAATACATATTTATAAAATTAAATTACAGAAATAAAGTGTGTTTAATTTATACATATCTTCACTCCTTTGTGCGATCGTAGATTCATTAGGAAAGACAACGCCCACCTGACAATGCTCGCCAACTACTGTCTTAATTATCTAAATTACTAATATTTGAATTGCTTTGTGTTTATATAGTTGTTGTAGTTGTTGTTGCCGTCTTAGTAAAATACTTTTCTGCTTTTGCGTTATTGTGGAAATTTGTATATGCATACATACATATACATACTTATGTATGTATGTATATGTATTTAACTTTATACCTATTGTTAATATTTTCTAGTTACATACATAAGTTTAACACCTTAAATTTCTATATTTGTCCTCATTATCACTTGTTTATATCGTCGCTATCATGTCAAACTATCGATACCCAAATAAAAAATAATAATAATAATAAAATAAAAATACACATTTTTACTTTCGATAGTTTCACATGGTAGCGATGATATGTATATGTATTTATATTCCTATTTTATAAATTTTTTTACGCATGGTTTAATGAAAATCAACTAATTAAACATCCATTTTGTATGTACAAAAAGAATTGCAAAGCAAATGAAACAGTCTCTTACAATAGTATGGACTAAATATACAAATATAATTAAACTGCGTGTTTAGGTTTTCTCTCTGACCATATGCTTTTTGTAAAGGACATTGAAATTACATATGATTATTTCAAAAAATTATTTACAAATTTCAGTTCAATTTAGAATAACAATATGGGTATTAAATCAAAGAGAAAACTATGTAAATTTTTTTGGCTTACAAAAAACGAAGGACGGAATTCGAGGACGTGGTCGTGTGTTTATTAGTTCTTAGCATATATGTTTTTTTTTTTCAAAATAAGTACTGCAGATTTTGAAGTACATCCGAGTATAAAATTTTAAAATGGCATTGAAACTTAGCCATCACAAATCCTTAATCATTTTTAATTCTACAGAATTTTCAATGAATAGAATTTCCATCGCTGAGGAGGCCTTTGGCTTCCTTTGTTACCAGTAACACATTACATTCTTTCAGAGCGGGAGCTTTTCTGTCCAATAGCATACTAGAGTCTTACAAAACTGCAATACTTCTCTTACTACTTTCTTCAAAAGTGCTTAAAATGCTTATTTACATTAAACTTTTAGCCGAATAATGGCAACATTTGTTCATTTCGGATAACTTTTTGTCTCAAATCAAATTTTGTCAATCCCTGCACAACAGAGGTCGCAGAGGTTTTCGGTATTAGGATGGCAACAGAGCTAGCCTACACGGAGACTAGAATTAACTAAGAGTAGACTTCCAGCCGGCTATTAAGGTAGTTACTTCATATAACATTTAGTCTAAAAAAGTCCTCCGAAGCCGGAAAGCCATAATCAGATTGGCCGCAAATATGTATAAGGTTGCATATGGATGACCGGCCACTATACTCGCTTCTTATTAAGGCTTTCAAGGACGGACCAAATTTCTTATGGGGCATTTCCTATCGGATTTTCACTCAAAACAAATGAGTATCACAATAATGGACAGGAAACGATAGAGCATCGATGTCCCGCACTGTCAAAAGCACGAATAAAATTCTTAGGAGCGTATGAATTCGAGAATTTAGAAGACATTTCAAAAGTAGAGCTGAAATTACTAATGGTGGTTTCGTTTCTTCCAAAAAATGGTGCAAAATTTAT
>NW_016185448.1:0-4912 GCF_001687245.7 Rhagoletis zephyria | reverse complement strand
GCTTGTGTGCGCTCGGGGTTAAAGTTGTCGTTAAACGACGACCATGGCAACATAGATTGCGAACATTAGCGGATAATTAAACCACCCACAACACACAATGTTGGGCAACAAAGCCGGCAAGGACAACAACAACAGCAACATCAATGAAATTGAGCAGACCAAAAAAAACCACAACAAGGCAGAGAGGCCCAACAAAAAAACGTAAATGTTGAGCCAAAACAAAAGGTCATTAAAATAGCAAGAACAACGTGGAGCTAACTTACATACGGGTATTATGTACATGCTAAAATAACAACATATCCACACGTTTAACTCTTATTTGGAGCCAATACACCAGCAATGTATTTTGCTTTTGTTGTTGTTCCTGCCACGCTTTGACTGCCATGACAAAAGCCACAGCACCAACATCACAAAGCTATACTCAGCACTCTGTGCGTTAAGCTGAGCTGCAGTGTTTTTGTGGTAACACCATAGGTGGTCGCTTCATTGCGCAGTCGTTGAAAGTTAACAGATAAGCCACCAACGCGCACCAGTCAACCACCAGCCACTAGGCAACCACCACCAGCTAGCAGCCACCAACTGATTTGTTAGACAGTTGCCCAGTTGACTGCTTGCCAACAGATAAACAGATATGTATGTAGTATTTAACTAAGTTTGAAGTGTTTTTATTGTTGCTGTTTTGCTTGTCTTTAATACGTCTTGTTGGTTTTTTTATGTACCTGTTGCCTGCCACACACCTAAGCATAACGCGAAAATCGAAGCAGAAAACCTGCTGAATATGTTTTACAAATGTTGGTACGCATCGACGCGTGGCCTTACAACGGGTGCACATGTACTCGACTATGTAAACATTTGTCGGAACTGCACGCGTCATTATTTACCTTTTTGTGCAATCTATTAATCATAGATTTTTTTTTATGCGAGAATACCAATTTTTTCATATGAAACATTTTAAATATGCATACACCGCCCGCAAAAAATATTGGCACATCTCATTTTTTACAATATATGCAACAATTTGTATTGTAATAAATTTCCGCCAATTTTTTATAAAATATGGTTGAATCTACAACAAAAAACATAAAAATATAATTTCCAAACTTTTTGAAAAACTCGCGCAAATTCTGGAAATTTTCAACTTTTTAAACAGTTTTAATAGAATTTTTTGAGTATGCAGATTTGTAGCCCATCCATAGAAAAAAATTTTCGAAAATACTTTATATGGAAAAAATGCAAAACACCGTCAACNTCTTTTTATGCTAGAATCTAATTGGCTACAAAATTGCATACTTAAAAAATTCGAAAAAATCTGATTAAAAAGTTGAAAATTTGCATGAAAAATTTATTGAATTTTCGCGATTTTTGTTCAAAGTTTAAACACTATAATCTTATGTTTTTTGTTGTAGAATGAACCATACTATTATAAAAAATTAGTGTGCCAATACTTTTTTCGGCAGTGTATACATATACCAAAGCATAAGAATTGAAAAAAAAAGAAAATGTTTTATATTTTTGCTTATTCTAAGGAATTTTATAGATATGTATGTCACTTTCACCAAAAATCCCTGTACGAACCTATTTTATTTCTGTCATAAGAGCCGTACCGAGGACGAGCTAGGCTAGGACTTTATAAACCCTAGTCATGAACGGAATGCTTCCAATACCGGGTGGCTTCTGGAGCAACTCATACTTGCCCAGTTACATGCGCTTGTGGGACCAATTATCGATACAGCTAGAAGCAAAAACACGTTAACCAGCGATGCCTACTTGCGGGGAATTTGTCTTGTTGCGGGAAAGCGGGGAATGGCTGCCTTTTGCGGGAAATTTTGGCTATTTAATTTTAAATCATTAAATAATTTACCAGTGCAGAATACTTTTTGTAATTTTTGTTACATATTAAATAATGCAATTATTAATTAATTTATTATGGTGGCGCACGTGACAGTCGTACGATTTCAATGTGATACAAAAAAAGGAATACCATTTGTTTTCTTTAACTTTTTTGGGCCATTGTATAGCACGTAATTAGCTCTATATTTAACCAAAAATTAAATCAATCGAACTGCTTGGTCCTGAAATATAAGCATTTAAAGAGAGGTTCGTTACGAGACAAAAAATGGAAGTTGATTTTTTCTTTTCTTACAAAATCGCAAAACTCTGCGAATTGTGGATGGCTATTTTGATGAAACTTATTTTGATATGATTTGGAGCAATTCTAGTTGTTTTTAGAGTTTTTTCAATTAATGCAAATTGTTTCAATTCTCTTTTACAACACCAAGTGTGAAACGTGACGTGACGTGGCGTCACGTGACATAAATTTCCATCGTTATATTCTTGTTCATATGGCTTTTAAATGAATTTTCAACGCAAATAAAACATTTATTTTATGTAGAATATACTTTATATTTTGACTTCAGCGCCAATTCAGGGTCAATTTATTAGAAATCTATGATTTATTATGTTTCAACCACATACACCAAATTCGAACCAAATCGGACCATAAATACGGTTTTTCAAAATATCTCGACCTTGGCACCACCTAGGAAGACCAATTTAGGCAAACATGATTCTTCTTACATAGCCAGTATATATTTTAAAAAGCAGACAAATCGGCCCGTAAATACGTTAGAGATAAAACTTTTATTTTTTTTGTCGTGGTGGACCTTCCGCTGGAAACACCCATATGCAATTTTATTTTCATTAGCTACATGAAATAATAATAAAATTAAATTGGCTTCTAAAAATTACGAGTAAAAAGTTAAAAATTTTGATTTAATTTTTGTTTTTTAATTTGTTGAATTTTTGTGAGTTTTGCCCAAAGTTTTATACTTTGACTTATATGGTGTATGTTATACAATAAGATATACTTTATTACTTTATAAAAAATTAGTGAAAAAATTAAAAATTTAAATATTGTATGTACATTCGTAAATAAATTCAAGGAATTGAATTAAAATTGTTTAGTTTTTTATTGGAATCATGTCAGTGCGGGGAATTTCACCGAAAATTGAGGAATTTCGCGGTGGCAAACAGGGAGAAAGCTAAAATGAGTTGGCATCCCTGACAATAACTATCCCTCCGGGAAGATGAATGAAAGCCTTTAAACAGACACTGAAACTCTATTCAACTTAGCGACAATCGCGTAAATTGAGGAGTATTTCAGCGACCATGAGATGGACGGTTCTTATACATATTTAATTGAGGCCATGAGAGCAGAAGTGGCCTAACCCAATTTTTTGTTTGTACTTACCTACTTAAAATGTTTTGAGTTATGCTCTCTTCTCTCACGGCAGAAAAGCGTGAGCTTTAAAACTCTTGTCAGCATTTTTGTAAAACTAAACTCTATTATTCAAATTAAAAATTCACTAATTTACTTTTTATATGTTAGTTAAAATTTTTCTTATTGTTTTCTTGTTTTCGTTAATTTCTAGCTTTCCGGCAAGAGAACTTCTTCATTCCACCTAATCCGCTTAAAATTAAGCACTACAAAGTATGTAGGTATGTGGGTGCGCTTTGCATGTCATAGCTTTGAAAGAAGCCACAAGAAATAACAGAGAAACATTTAGAAAAAGAAAAAAATTAAAAAAAAAATACTGTGCGTAGGATAAAAGTACATGCGAATAAATTCGAAAAACATTTTCAAAAGAAAACCTAAAAGCTTTCTTTTAATTAATTGTGTTACTTTTTTCTTATTTACGTAAGAAACTTTCAATTAATGACCTATTTTTGTCTATTTTCAGGTATGTCCATACAATTGAAAATTTATGAATTCTGAATGAATTTGTTTGATGCGATGTGTTGTGAGTATAACATTTTAATTAGATACTAGTCGAAAAGTGTAAACCTTACAAAAAAAAATTCACTTGTAGAATAGTGAAGAATTCGCCAATTTTGTTTTTTGAGTTTTACATTAATTTTATATGAAAAGAAATGTTTTTGAGTTAATCGTCCTACATGCTGATTAGTTTGTTTATTGATATCTAAATTTATTATAAACATAAAAGAATACCTGTAGCAATAGCTACATCGCTAACACTGATAAATTATCGATAACAATACCTTTGCCGATGGCAATCGAATGAGGATAGCAATGCCAATAAAAGTATCTATAGCAAAGTCGAAAACGATATCAATAACGATATCCATATAGTAGCGATGAAGAAATAGATTCTGTTTTCGAATTATCGATAATTATGATGTTCGATTGATTACTATAATCGATTAAGATAATAGTAACAGTGTTCGTAACGACACGAGTTAATAAACTATTGGTCGATTTCAAGTTATACTTAAAACATTTTCCTTAAAAAGTAGCATGGGCGATCTATCTAAAATCAAAGAGTCACGAACATTGCCATACATTTACTTCTTATCTAACAATATATATCATATACTTATTCGATTTTAGCTTTGGTCAAATATTCTCGTCTCAGCTTATTGACTGGTACTTATAGGTCACTGAAAATATACATATTTTTGTACATAGTACGTGTATGTATATTAGNTTTTCTTCAGCTGAACCGATTTGAAAATACCTCCAAAAATCTCATAATTTTGATTAAGTCGATACAAATGTTAAACCTTTATATCCAGATCATCTAAGCTCTTCTACCATCTGGTGTGATTTGTAAGTAAAAAAATAATTTTAAAACTAATTTTATTTATGAAAACTCGCGTTTTGGAGATATTTTCAAATCGGCCCAGCTCAAGAAAATCTTAATATGAAATCTTAAAATTTATTACATTTTATAACTCCGGTAGGCACCCTACTATATATACACATATGTATATTTTCAGTGAAATTTTTCTGAAATATTTTAACTATACCGATTTTTTTTGTTGGACGACTGATGCACCCTAATGCCCATATATAATTTTATGTGGCACTTAAACACTTGCCACTTGAGTGAAA
>NW_016185447.1:0-4912 GCF_001687245.7 Rhagoletis zephyria | reverse complement strand
GGGCATATGAGTATATGATGCGGAATGACAAAGATTTCTTAGGGTGCCATATATTTTGCACGCGATGGAGTTGATGTGGTCAGCACAGCTAAGGCTAGTATTTATAACAAAACCCAAATTAGTTATTTTTTCAACCAGCTTAAAGGATTGTTATCAAGGCAAAGAGATGGAATGCTGCTAAATCTTTTTCTTGTTTTGCAGACAGGCAGAACATACGATTTAGGGGGTTGAGACGAAGGCCGCAGCCCATCGAGAAATGGAGCATAGCTCCTTGTTCAGATTACAACTAAGTCTGACCACATCATTAATTTGCCCGGACAAATATATCTGGATGTCATCTGCATATGCGTGCATGTTTACATATTGACAGGTAGAGAAAATATCATTTATAAAGGCACTAAATAATAGAGGACTTAGATCCCGCATATCTCTGCGCTACGGGCTACAACTACAGAAAAACTCAGCGGTGTTGAGTTTGCATTTACATGGCGCTCTAGTAAGACAGATCGTGTCGGCTGACTCGGGTTTACGTACCGGTATGTTTACGTTCTTGACTAATTTCGCCTTAAAATGCAAAAGTCGTCGAATTATTAATTACGCTTTGAAAAATATGATCAAAAACATTATATCGCGTTTGTTACAGGTATTTATGTATTCATATTAATAAATTAGTAATGCATATCATCAATTTTCTTTCCAGCCACAGACATTAGTACAATATGTTGAGAGATCTCTAAAATGCGTGACCGCCGCTACAATTCAGAATAATTACAATTAATTTTGGAGCGTACTTGCAGACTCGATAAGCACAATTAAATCAATAATGCAGGTACTGGAGTTGCTTTTGGTGGAGCAAATCAAATGCATTTAAGAACTACCTGAAATCAACCAAACTTGACGAATTCGCAAATGACAACGTGAGACTCGGGGTTGCAGATATAGTGTATTTGAGGAGCAAACAGCTTCGCTCTTTTAAGAAATTGTATCCTCCCTAATGATATGTTTAAATAAATACATCAGTGGAGAATTTTCATTGTTATTTATTAATTTATTCCTGTAGATATTTGAAACTGCAATGAAAACATGAATTCATTAGTGTGTATACATTAGGGTGGTCCAAACACCAAACAGTAAAGTCGGAATTGTAATGCAAATATCGCAAAAAAGTATACCCCTATTTTTTTATTTTAAAAATCAATATATTCACAAAACTGGGAGCCAAACATAGTAAAACTGCGTATTTGGTTTCTCTCTCTGACATGAGGATTTTTTTTAAAAGGACTTTGAAATTTCCAGAATATGATTGAATAAAAAAAATATTCAAAAGATGCGGTGCATTGTAGAATAACAATATGGGTATCAGTTAAAAGGAAAAATCCTGTAGAATAGAAAAACAAACTTAATTTTTGGGTGTACCAGGACGAATAAGTATTGAAAATGTCCTTTTAAAACTTTATCCTTGAACATCCTTGGAAATTTCCAATATTTATTTTTGAAAAAAATATATGTCAAGGACTAATATGTTAACTACCACATCCTCGAACTTTATTAGTTTTAGATAAAAACAAGTAAGAGCATCGTTCATGAGCATCTGAAAATTTTACTATAATAGATTACTGCATTTGAAAAAAATTATATATTTACAGAATACATAGATAGAGATACATATACCTTATATAGCAGCAGTCTAAGTGATTTTCACTGCTGTGTGATCGGTATGTAAGCCGGTAACACAATTTAATGGGTTTAGACTCCTACATAGAGGAGATATATCGTAATAACTGGTATCTGAACAATCAGAGGTATAAGAGATAAAGCTTATACAGCATAGATTTTGAGGATTTTCTCAGTAGACTTTGTATTATTATTTATACAATAGCTTACGAAATTAATCTGTTATAGCAGTCCAAAAAATGAGTTTTACAGTAAAACCCCATATCTGAACAATCAATTTTATGGAGGATATAAATAGGTTACAGTGACCCGATCTTTGCTAATTTACCTGTAAACTTTCTGTTGGTAATTAGTGAAAATATTGTGAAATTTCATGTTTCTAGCTGCATATATGGAGAAGTTATAACAAAGAATCTCGAATCTGAACAATCACTTGTATGGAGGCTATAGGTTATAGTGACCCGATCTTCGCCATTTTCACTGTAAGTATTGTTTTGATAATGGGTGGAAATATTGCGAAATATCATGTTCCCAGCTGCATAAATGGAGGAGTTATAACGAAAAATCTCATATCTGAACAATCAGTTGTATGGGAGCTATATGTTATAGTGGTCCGATTCTTCCGGTTCCGGCAAATGATTACTAGATTGTAAAAATACACCCACCTACCAAATTTCATCCGGATATCTCGAAAACTGAGAGACTAGATTGCATACAAACAGACGGACAGACAGACAGGCAGACAGACAGACAGACAGACAGACGGACAGACGGACATGGCTAAATCGACTCAGCTCGACGTTCTGATCATTTGAGTATACATTTTAATGGGTCTATCTCTTCTTATTCTGGTACTTACAAACATCGGACCAAAGTTATAATACCATTTCATGCTCATGAAAGGTATAAAACGGCGTGAGTACTAAGTACTCATAAAATTTGATGTGTATACATATGCGAACGGCAAAGTACGTTTACATATAAATATAATCGCAATCACAGCTCGTTAGCTGTCAAATTGCTTTTCTTGTTATTCACACAACTCGAGGAAAAGTTAAACTTCTTCTCTGCTATATTATGCTATTTAAATATATTTTAACTGAATATTTTATTAAAAGTACCTTTACAAACCTCTTTTCCTTACTAGCGTCAATTTTTTTTTTACTTTTACATTTGACATTCCTCCTCTTCTCCGCAATTTTAATCGATAAAACTAGGTTGGACACCAAAAAGTTATCAGTTTAATCTGGGATAATTTTATAATTTTAATTTTGTATGGCTAATCTAATCTAATTACATATTAGGGAGTTTAGCTCGAAAATGTGGATAATCTTTTTATATGTAAAGCTATTCTTAGGCGATTCAGTCACATACATACACATGTAGGTTAGGTTAGAAATTGAACATTAATTTCACTTAATTTTATTCATTTTTCATTTTGCTGATTTAATTTGTTTTTATTCATTTTCATTTTTAATTCTTTTAGTACATGAAATTATCGGTATGATTGATAAAATATTATACTTGTATATACTTGTGACTCAAGGGCATTAAAATGTCTTAAAAACACCGTATCAATTACTGTTCTTGAGCTTATAGTTTGAGCATTTCTATTTGTTTATATTCTTAAATTTAGTTTTTTTTTCGGAATGTAATCTGTGGTTCATGTAAATGAGAGCGATTTTTGGAGAGTTGTGTAGAGATTGAAGTTGCAAGATTTTACGCGATGCTTTTTTTGTTCCGTACATGTTGCTGTTACTCACTTTTTACTCTCATTTCAGAGAGTGATTTTGCTGTTTGACTTTTACCAGGATTTAACAAGAAAAGTATTGGATCAGAGCTATTATATCATCCATACATATGTATGTACATATATAATAGCTCTGATCCAATACTTTTCGTGAAAAATCCTGTAAAACTGTCAAACAGCAAAATTACTCTCTGAAGTGAGAGTAAAAAGTGAGTAACAACAAAAAGTACGAGAACAAAAAAAACATTTTTCCTGTAAAAACGTCAACCAGTGATTGCTTGACACGTTTCATGATTTTACCAGAAGAAAAAGTTCGGGTAAAATCTTGCAACTTCATTCTCTACACAACTCTCCAAAATTCGCTCTCATTTACAGGATTTTGGAGTACGGGAACTTTTTTCCTGCAACTTCCTGCAAGTTCCTGTAAAATCCTGTAAGTTCATGGAGTACTGGATCAGAGCTTATACATACATATATGCATGTATGTTCATCAGTTATCAACGGTCCCAGTTAAAATGATTGCAGTATTTTTTTTTTAATTTTCGCATTGCTTTTTTATCAAAATAGACTACTAAACCTATGCCTAAAACCATCTACGAATATCAAAACCAGTTGCACCAAATGAGCTCATACATATATATGTATGTACATACAAACTTATGCATATGCGGAGTTTGCATAAGCGGAAGAAATAAACAATCGCACCGCATTTCCTGTTACTATCCATATGCCTAAATGTATGCAACCATTTACAATAGCAAGAAAACACAGGGTGGTTCTAATGAAATTAAAATTTTATAATTTATTCGTTAATTTTGAGCTCCGGGCCGGTTATTAAATAAAACGTAGATTTTGGTAGTTTTATTTATTACATTTATTGCTGTCGATATTTCGCCTTCAATCTGAAGGCATCTTCAGGACTGAAAAACACCAAATGCATACACATTTACGTCAAATTACAAAAAACTTACATCAAAAACGCAACTTTGCGTTTTTATGTTTTATTTAATAACCGGCCTGGAGCTCAAAATTAACGAATAAATTATAATAAAAACGGCCAAAATCAAAAAACTAATCATTAAAATTTTATGCTGAAATACACATGCTAAGCCCTTCGAAATTTTCTGCTGCGCTATGCGCAGTGTTGCCAGGTCTTCGGCATGAGAAAACGTCCCTCTTGGTCTGAGAAAACGTCATTTCCTACTATATATCTAATCTTATATGTACAGGGTGTCCTAGAAGTAATGTGCCAAACTTTAGGGGAAGTTAGGTGGGGGGGTGAGCTCCCTGATAAACAAAAAGTTTTCAGGTAAAAGTGCCACCGTTTTTGAAATATTTACATTTTTTCGAATTTAAAAAAAATTGTGCCTTTTCATGTGTTTTCTTTAACTGCAACTAAAAACCGGGCAATACTTAGTNTATATATCTAATCTTATATGTACAGGGTGTCCTAGAAGTAATGTGCCAAACTTTAGGGGAAGTTAGGTG
>NW_016185446.1:0-4913 GCF_001687245.7 Rhagoletis zephyria | reverse complement strand
GTAGCGGCTGTTGATGCACCTCGTTGTTCCAACCGCTGCTGTGGCGGTTGTTGTTTCGGTCGCGCGTTGTTGCACCTCGTTACTGCACCCGCTGCTGTGGCGGTTGTCGTTGTTGTTCGTGGGTGCGATAGCCGCTGGTTGGGTCGGTGTTGCGACCGCGGCTATGGCGGTTGTCGTGTGGCGGTGCTACTAATGGGTACCGCTGCTGTCGCAGCGCGGTGGCGGGGCTAGTAATGCGGTCGCTGATGTTGTTACTTTAACGCGAGAACTGTCGGAATGCAAGAATGGGTGTAATATTAAACATAAAATAAGTAATAACATGCAGAATATGTACACTCTAAAAAAGTGCATGTAAAACTACTACTGAAAGTGTTTATACATCGATATCACGCGCAATTTGGCAACGGGAGTCTCGCAAGATTTTTGTAACGCAGTTTCGCGGAAGTTTATAACGGCAGTTCGCGCCGCCAATGAGATCCTGCCACGTAATAGTCCTATAGAGTAGCTTGTCTAAAAGGTGTAGTCTTCTCTTTTCCGCTTTTGCTCTTTTCATGTCCTGGCCGCAATGTTCCCTGTAGTGGCAACCCCGCCAAGAATTGTCAAGATGGCAGAGTCTCATCAACAGTTTGAGCGTTGCCGTACGCTCTGGACAATATTAAATGGTGAATTTTCCTGACACGTTACCGGGTGCACTATACGCCGAAGATTAAAATATTTAGATTTCTGTGCGGCAAACAGTAACCCATAACAATTCCTTAAGAAACATAAAAACATTAATAACTATTAAATATATAGAAATCGAATCATTTAAGCATTCATATTTTTGTATAGAATTCACAAAGCCATGTCGCACGAATACGCACGTATTTGCACAAAATTTTGTCGAACCAAGGTCTGTATATCTACTAGAAACAAAGTTTTGATCCTAGTTTCGTTTGTGGCAATGAGAACCGTACAAATCTGTACAAATGTACCACTCGTGTGAAGCGGCCTCGACAGAGAGATCGAAGGAAGTACAAGTAAAGTAAAGTACAGTATAGTATAGTATAACGAACGTACAAGAGGAACAAACATACAATTAATACATATATAATTATAATTAACTATGGTAAAAACTGGTTAACTCATTTTTGAAACGCAGTGCATTGTTGATTGATCTTATTCTGATAGGTAGTGAGTTCCAAAGGCGGATAGAGTTAATGAAAAATTGACGTTCCGATATTTGAATTCGATGTTTAGGGAGGACAAGTAGTACTGACCTCCTAGACTGAAAGAATTGGAGTCTTCGATATAGATATTCAGGTTCCTTCGTATGTATTATTTTATGTAGGGCTACAAGCACTCTTACTTTTAGCAAATTTACAAAAGTGATGTTGAGCAACCTCTCAGCTTGTTCAGACACGTGGTCAAGAGTTTTTAGCCCAAACATATATCTAGCAATGTTGTTGTAAGCAACATTTAGTTTACTTTTACAGGCACAGTCACAATTAGCATAAATCTCACAACCATACAGGAGCGTAGGTATTAAGTACGCTTTCGCCAAAAGTAGTCTAATGTTTAAAGGTGTGAAGTACTGTGTTAATCTGAGTGTACGGAGCATACCATACACTTTTCCTACTGCACTAAAAATGTGGTTTTTTCATGTCAATGTTTTGTTAAATACTACTCCAAGATTCTTATCAGTGTCGACGTATTCAATTACTGAATTGTCCAAAGTGATCTTGTCTAGACCATCAGAGGCAATGGATTTCCTATGAATGATGATACATTTCGATTTGGTAGGGTTAAGACATAATCCATTCATAGAAGCCCATTCCCCTAGGGTTAAGTCATGGTTCAAATCTTTGATACAAATACTAATACGATCAGGAGGACATCAAACATATAATTGGACGTCGACAGCATATATGTGGACATTACAATATTTAAGGATGTTAGGCAAATCATTGACGTACAAAACAAATAACAAAGGACCCAGGATTGACCCCTGGGGAACCCCTCTGGCTACAGATAGGAAATCAGAATTCTTGCTACCAATACTCACCGCCTGAGTTCTGCCCCTGAGATAAGATGTGATCAGTGAGCATGCTGGACCAGAGAAGTTAAATAAGTTCTTCAACTGTTGACATAATATCATGTGGTCCACTGTGTCAAAGGCTTTGGAATGATCTAAGAGGGTTAGGAAAGCAATATTATTATCATCAAGTTGCGATCGAATACTTTCGATTACGTGTAATAGTGGTGTTGTACAGCTCCTTTTAGATCTAAAGCCCGATTGGTGGTCTGTTAGAAGTCTGTTGTATTTCACATAGAAAATAATTTGTTCATGTAAAAGACGCTCTACCACTTTTGATAGAAAGGGAAGGATAGCTATTGGTCGATACTCGTTATTTTTATTATGAACAGGGATTATCTTAGAAACTTTCTAACACTTACAGGTCTATTCTGCACGTTACCGAAGATTTTGTAACCGGAAATTTTTATTACCAAAAAATGTTACCAGTTCTTGTCGGCGCGATTCTAGGAACGTTGGTAATGCAAATTAAAATATTCAGCAATTCAGCTATGAAGAATTGTACAAATTCTGGCATTGCATATTTCACGTGGCAATACTTTGTACCAGATTATGAGATGGTAACAAAATTTACCGGTTACAAGAGTACACAGAATGCGAACAGGGTTTAAAAATTGACAGGAACTTCATTTACCGGTTACTAATTTTTTATTACCAGCGCAGAATAGACCTGTTAGGGAAGACACTGGTGGTCAAAATTGAGTTGATTAGGTAAGTCACGTGAGGTAGGAACTTAGGTAGTATTATTTTCAGAAAATTTGCATGAACTCTGTCAAATCCCACGGCTTTAGATTTAATGGATAGTATGGCTTGCACGACATCACAGTCATCTGCACAAACAAACTCTTACTAACATTTACACGTGCACTGTAGTTGTCAAGACATGTATTAGCTAAANAGGTAGGAATTTAGGTAGTATTATTTTCAGAAAATTTGCATGAGCTCTGTCAAATCCCACGGCTTTAGATTTAATGGATAGTATGGCTTGCACGACATCACAGTCATCTGCACAAACAAACTCTTACTAACATTTACACGTGCACTGTAGTTGTCAAGACATGTATTAGCTAAAGAACTGGGTGGACTAACAAATTTTCTATTTAATTCGTCTAAATTTAGGTCGGAGTGTAGAGATAAACTTTCCTTTGATTTTCCCATCCCAATTTCTTTAATTGTATTCCACGTTTGATTAGAATTCATGGCTGAGCTGAACTTTTCCTTATAATACGTAGCTTTCGCAGACCTTATTGCTTTGTTGACAATGAGCCGAGCTGTTTTGAAGCGGCTTAAGGCTTCACGGGTTCTGTACCGCTTCCACCTCGCGCAGGTTTGATTACGAGTATAAACAAGGTCTTTTAATTTAGGATTGAACCAAGGGCTGCTGTTGCATTTTGTTAAATATTTTGCGTCTGAGTGGAACGAAGTCATCAAAGAGCCTATTTATGTGTTCTTTAAGGAACTTAGTTTGGTCGTCAATATTTACCAGCGTTCGAATCAGATTTCATTCCACTGACTCCACCGCATCAGTGAGAGAGGTATAGTTGATGTTCTTGAAGTCTCGGTATGTGAAGCATGTTGGTATTCTGGTTGTTTGAAAATCAAAAATCAAGAAAATCAAGTCGTGTTTCGAAAAGTTAGGTGCAGACAGTTGGCTACAGTGGAGGGATTTACTAAGGTCATTCACAAAAAATATGTCAAGCAAAGTGCTGTTGGTGTTAGTAAAATGTGTTGGTAAGTAGGTGTTAGTAGGAAAAAGACCTAGAGACTCCATGCTAAGTTTTTAGCTGCAATCGACAATAAGGTTGCTGTTGAAATCACCCGCTACCCCAGCGTTGTTGTAGTTGTCGAGTAACGGTTGAAGAAATTCGGTGAAATTGGAGAAGTTAATATGACGATTGGTTCTGTACACACAGCCGACCAGGAGCTTGTTTTGTTTTTCACCTGAAAAGATATCATCACATATTCCACAGAGTCACCACAACCAGAAGCACAACATAATCTACAAGACAAACAATTTTTAACATATACTGCGACACCACCACCACGACCACTTCTATCAGCTCTGAACAGTTGGTATCCTTTCACTTTTATCAAATCATTACTGTGAAATGGTGTGAACTACGTTTCGGAGATACAAAGAATATCAATATCGGAATCCTCAAACATATATTTAAGCTCATCAAGCTTTTTGTACAAACTTTGCGCATTGAAGTGAATTTTCCCAATTAACCCAACCGCTTGTTTGCTTAAAATGCGCAACATTGTGTTAAGACTAGCCGTGGGTAACACAGTGCGGCGCGGTGCCATTGCGCTGATACCGAGAGCTTAGTTACTGGCGCCGATACCGATTTTCACAACTCAGTGACGCAATGGCGCCAGCAACACCGGAACACTGACAACACCAGGCGGCGCAAAGAACCAGCGAAGAACATACAAAAGCGAAGTGTCACTTGTAAAATGTGCAGCACAAGGCGAATTTTTACAAGGTGGTGTTGCTAAAATTAGCCGCGGTCCTTCTGAATGTGAAAATTATGTGTTTGTTGTATTTTTGGGTTTTGAACTTGGGTTTACTTGAGTTGTTTTCGCCCAACCGATACCACCTTGTATTAATTCACCTTATTTCAACACCGGAACACTGACAACACCGGGTGTCGCAAAGAACCAGCAAAGAACACCCGAATAGAAGTTTCTCTTGTAAAATGTGCAGCACAAGGCGATTTTATACAAGGTGGTGTTGCTAGAATTCGTCGCGGTCCTTTTGAATATGAAAATGATGGGATTGTATTTTTTTTTTTGGGTTTTGAACTTGGGTATACTTGAGTTTTTTCTCAACCGATAT
>NW_016185445.1:0-4913 GCF_001687245.7 Rhagoletis zephyria | reverse complement strand
GCACGAGGCTATCATTTCAACAGCTACATTCAGTTGGCTATTATATTCTGAACTCGTCTGAGTTACCAGCGAAAATTCGTTGAATGCGCCAATGATTTTTTTTTTTATATTTTTCTCCAACCTGCCTTTTGTGTATTTGTATATATTAAGAAAGATTTCAATTTTCCACATAAAAGGAGAAATGAATAAAAACATTCGTTGTTGCATGGAGCACAACTTGAGCTTGAGTGAGCAACAAGCCAACAAGGCAACAACAACATATCGTACTGAAAAATGTGTTGAAAATGAGATATGACCGCGGTGAGCTAAAAAAGTTGGAGGCGTTAAAGAAATGCGGGTAAAAGTGTTGAGAAATATGTTGAAAAGATTAAATAGAACGCTATAATATTTATGACCACTAAGTTTAAGGTTCATCTTGCAAAGTATTATTTAATATTTGGTGGCATATTTTACACGTTGCCTTAATTGATAAATGAGCAACATTTAAAGAAGCGGGGGAAACAAAAAAAAAAAAATATTTCTTTCAACAAATGTCACCGTGTATAAAAGCAAACATGTTGCGGGAACACCGAAAAGGGGAAACTTATAAGTACGTTGGCAAATGGGGTACGAAAAATTTAGGTACTTAGGCGGGTTGGGTAAATAAGCGGGGAGCTACTTAAGAGAGGGATTTTTTCAGATTACATTAAAATATTCACGGTGCCCAAAAATGGTGGCGCTAGCTACTTAAGACTTCTTGCCACTGAGCATAACCCCAATCATCCACACGCACACGGATAAAACGACTATGCGCAAAGGATTGGAGAATCGCCAAAGGGCTGTTCGAATATTATAAAGGGGCCTTTCAAAGCACCTGGAGCAGAGGAATTTTTCCGCTTTTCAGAGCATGATTTGTGTGGGGTTTCTTCCAGTACAATAGCAAGCGGTTGCGGTCCGCTTAATCCCTAAGGTGGGAGCAAAACCAGCAGACCAACCAAAGTCAGACAACCCATAAGTTGGACGTCCTTTCTATTGAAAAAAAATGCAGAGAATCGTAGACAGGCATATCAGGGATAGTTTCCTTATCAGGAATCCTTTGCGTACATAGAAATATGCTTATCTTTCAGTAATATCTACTATCCACGCTTATCACAGTCTAACAAGAAAAAATTGAGAAGTCTTTGGAGGATGTTTTTTGGACGTAGATGGTCCTTTCGATAACATGCAACACTCCCTAATAGACAATTGCGTTAGGCGCAAAGGGGCTGATGAAACCACATGTTGCTGGATAACCAACGCTCTTAAATCCAGAATCATTACATCCACTCTAGGACAAGAAAGTGTCAGATTCTTAGGTACGAAAGATTGTCCACAGGAGGGAGTATCGTCCTTTACGGTAGACTAACTATTGCGCCTTATTAGAGCAAATGGCTTCGGTGTGCAAGGCTATGCGAATGATATTGTCATCCTAATCAGAGGTAGTTCACCGACGCTTCAAGGAGAAAAGGTACACTTCTCTAACGAGGTCAAATATCTAGGAACTATCCCCGACGACAAGCTCTCATGGGATCCACACCTAGATAAAACTATTCAAAAGGCCAGTGCCTCTACCTGAACCTGCCGGAAACTAATGGGGCGGAACTAGGGTAACAGACCTAAACTCGCAAGGTGGATGTATGAGCTATCTAAAAATCCATATAAACTTATGCTGCACTATCTGGTGCACTACACTGTTCCGTGCCGCGTCGAAGTCGATCAGCCTACATTCTCGAAATCGTTATCATGAAGGCTTACATTTTCAGTAGTGGCACCAAAAACGATTTGTTTGCCCATCCTTATTGATGCTAAATGAAACACTTCTCGGTATTCTATTCTGGCGAGACGCACACAAATTAAAATAATGTTGTTCAACTTAGCTTTGGCGAGGATGAACCTGAAGACAAGGTGTCGGGGTCTCCGCCCAACATCAAATCCCATACCAAATTTGGGTGTCGTCCCGTTGAAGCTGTTGTAGTAGATGTCTGGAGTCATTCCTCGTCAATGGCATTTAAGCGGTTATAGCAAATTTTTGTAGCCCAAGTCGAAACTATTCAATTTCCACATACCTGCAACAAACATATGGCAAATATTCATAGTTTTTTTACACAAATCAAAAACCTGTATACAAAAAGTTTTCCACTAAATTGACATGCAGACATTTTTCTGGTAAAATATAATAAACCGTAAATAGGAAAATCCAAAGGCAGAGTAATCCCCTGGCACTTAACCAGCGGAAATCAGATGGGCTACCCCACCTACATACATATATATTTTTTCACACACATGTGCATATACTTATGTAGATATGTATACACAAATGTATGCAAACTACCGGCGCGAAAAGACGTTAAGGAACGGAAAACGGAAAGCTGAACGACAACTACTTGCACACAAAGCCACATATGTATGTATGTATGCATGTGTATTTTTTGCATACGCGCACATTTGTGTTTGGCTGTGTAGTCAGGTGAATATAAATACATTTGCAAGCGGATACAGATTCAACCAGACGCACTTATAAATAGTTAAAAAGTGAAATAAAATTTTATGTTTTCAATTTCCGCTCTCATTGCCTATTTACCGGCCCGCGTACAGGTGTTGAGAGAAGTTAAAAAAAAAAACATATATAAACAGATAATAAAAAAAAAAAAAATAAATACAAGCAAACGACTAAAGGGCAACTTAATATGTTGTTGGCTGAATAAAAGGATATTGAAGTTGAAGAGCTGTCCAGTAGGATTGCCACTGCAAGCGGCAGCTGCTATATTGAACATTATTTGCGGCTATAATATTTTAATTTCTACCAAGTGATACTATAGCAGGTTTCCCTAGCCTCGGAGTACTATTAAGAATGGGAAGAGTAGACTCTCGCACTGTGTGCGAAATTAACATTTTTTGAGACACAATCAAATGCTTTTTGAGAACGAGAACAGATAGAAAAATTAAAGCCCTGTTGCACCAATCAATTTTAAATTTATCAGCCTGTTGAAATTTAAAATTACACAATTTTGTTCGGCAAATTAGTAATTTTCAATTTTAACAGTCAGATAAGTTTTAAAATTGATTAGTGAAACCAAGCATAAGTGGTGGGAAATTCAGGCAAAATAGTGGCGTTGAACAGAACCCTAAAAATTATTGTTTAAATAAAAAAAAAAAACATTTTGCTGTTCTTGTGTCCATTTCAATGGATTCCGTGATGCCAAAAATTAAAAAAAAAGTATTTTTAAACATTTTAAAAAGTGTATTTCATACAGTTCATACTTCAAAAACAAAACAAAAACTTAAAAATTCTATTTTTGAAAGTAATTTTAAAGGTCCGGTTAGTTTTCTTATTCAACAAGTAGTAGCAGTGGTTTTGATTTTTCATTCCTATTGTTTGGTCTCAAAACGGTCAAATATTCTGATTTGTTTTACAAAAATTCTTGATTGGAAACATGTATTTGCAACGTTTGCTTAAGTCAGAAGCCTAAACGCAGATTATTGGGACCTGCAAAGGATCATTGATGCTTCTGGGATGAAACAAACTTACAAAGAAAGAAATTCGCACAAATTTTTTGCCGACTTCCAAAAAAGGAGGAGGTTATCAGTCCGTCGGAATATTTTTTTTTATGTCTCAGAAGTGGTCCCATACTAATCTTGAGATATATATATATATATAAATATATGTAATTTTTTTATAAACACTTGTGGTCAGGTGATTAAGTCAAGTGATTTTGACTAGTTTTGGCTATTTTTATTTTGTTTATTTAATGTTTATATTTTTTTTTATAAAAGCTTAGCATATAGTCTCATCAACGCCACATAAATCCGCATTTTAAACTTCGTATAAAAATTATGAAAATTCAACAAACTTCAATATTTTCACCCAAAAATTTTAAACTTTTTATTACGAACTTTCAAAATTTCATTAAAAGTTTTGTAGCTCATTAAATTTTAGTAGGTTAAAGTGCAAATTTCATCATGCTAAAAATCTGCCTTGATTTTTAATATTTTTTTTTTTTTTGCTAATGGTGCTCGGCATTTTCTCCCATACAAACGAAATTGTCGAGCATATTTTAAATGGGCGAAAATGCACATACCGTCAGACGAAAAAATTTTAAAAAATTACTGCGGTTTTCTAGCGTCCTGAAACCTATTAGGATTTAAAGAGCTACAAAACTGCATATTCAAAATTTTTCTAAAAATTCTGAATAAAAAGTTTTAAATTTTCGGGTGCAAATATTAAAGTTTGTTGAATTTCCATAATTTTTGTACGAAATTTGAAAAGTTGGATTTATGTAAGGCTGGTTAGATAGAGTGCTGGACCTTTATAAATGAAGGCGTGAGTACTAGTAGGCACGTTTACATATAAATATAATCTCAATCAAAGCTCGTTAGCTGTCAAATTGGTTGTGCTTGTTGTTCTCACAACTATTTAGAGGAAAAGTTAAGTTTCTTCTCTGTGTCACCGTGCTCACTTTTTTCTGCTACACATATTATGCAATTTAAATATTTTTTTAGTTAATATTTTATTAAAAATACCTTTACAAATGTATTTTCTTTGGTAGCGTAAATTTTGGTTTACCTTGTCCTTTGGCATGCCCCTTCTTCTTCGCAAGTATAATCGATAAGACTAGGTTGTACACCAAAAAGTTATTGGTTTAATCAGAGATTATTTTATACATATTTATAAGTTTGTATGGCTAATCTCTTTTACTAATTACAGATTAGGGAGTTAAGCTTGAAAACCTATTATTAGGCGATTCAGTTACATACATATTTACACATGTATGTTAGGTTAGAAATTAAACGTAAATTTCAATTAATTGAATTCATTTTGCTGGCTTAATTTTTTTTATTAATTTTCATTTTTAATTTTTTAATAAATGAAATTATCGCTATGATTGATAAAATAT
>NW_016185444.1:0-4913 GCF_001687245.7 Rhagoletis zephyria | reverse complement strand
TTTGAAGTAAAATAGGGCAAAAATGGCACGGTTTGAGCCAAGTTGGCAGGCCCGGTGCTGCACTAGCAGTAGTGCTGTCAAACCAATGGAGTGTTTCCGCTTGACCCTATTTTTGGCGAATTTGGTAGGTCAACTCGGAACTCTGTAGTATATATGGATCTTGACCGAATTTCAGGCTGATATCTTCATATTTAGACCCAAAAAATAAATTTTTTGCACATGATGCAATGCGCCAGTAATACATAATACCCCGTTTAGGGTTTTCTAACACTATTTCGTTAGGTGTTACTAAGGCATGTGAGTAAAAAACCACTTAACGCTAATAAAGTTTGCATATGTTTAAGCTGACGTCGCGTTAAAAATGATGATCACAAAAAGTGTTTACGAAACGCACACACATTGTATTATTGAAGCTAAAAAGTGCGCTTCAAGGTCCGTCGGGCTAACAAAAAGCAATGGCTAAAATGCGATAAATAAGGAGCGTAAATGCCAAATCAATAAAAAGCACTCACTAGAAAACACACACAACTAAGTTGACAGTCAAGGGGTGAACATTTTAAAATAGTAAATATGAAAAGGGCTAAAAATAAAAAAAATCAATGAAATAATCGGTTTCGGTTATTGACATGACCACGAATACAAATATTATTAAGAAAGGCTAATCGACTGTCTCAGCAGAAAACGTTTCCATGTATGTATACAAGGTGCTTTACAATGCTGACGTTGCCTTCACACACGCTTGCCAAGTGTGATTCGTTAATATGTGGGGCGTTCCATACCAAAACGGACGGGGTTCACACTTCATGTGTTTGATTTGTTTCAAATTGTGAGGGTTGATGCATAAACATAAATAATAAATAAAGATTAAATTTTTNACGGGGTTCACACTTCATGTGTTTGATTTGTTTCAAATTGTGAGGGTTGATGCATAAACATAAATAATAAATAAAGATTAAATTTTTACCTTGATTAATACATTTTTAAAAACTTTACAGCACAAAAACAAATCGATTTAATAGTTTTCCAAATATCTCGAGAACGGGGCGAGGAAAAAATCTGAAAAATATCGCATATACACAGATACAAATTTTGTATGAAAAGAAATATTTTTTTCTTGAAAAAATTTTCACATACAAATTTTTTGATAAAAAAAATAGTTTTTGAAAATGTGCCATCTAAAAAAAAAATCACAATGGTAGCTCTGAGTATTGCGCAATATTTAAGCATAGTATTACGGGGTGCACTCTACAATAATTTGAGTTATGAATTTTTTTCTACACCGAAGTGGAGTAAAATGAGTACATTACAAATTTACAAATTTTTTAAATTTTTTCTAGATTTTTTTTTGAGTATGCAGTTTTGTAGCCCATTAAATTCTAGTATAATAAAGTGCAAGTTTTAAGCGATTGCAAAACTGAGGTTAATTTTTTTTTTTAATTTTCTTTGAAAACTGTTTTACGCATTTTCTTCTATAAGAAAAAAGTGCAAAAAGCCGTCAGCATAAAAAATATTAAAAATCAACCCAATTTTGCAGTAGCTTAAAACTCGCATTTTGTTATTCTAAAATTTAATGGGCTGCGTATCCAAAAAAATTCTACAAAATATTTAAAAAATTTGTAAATTTGTAATGTATGTACTCATTTTACTCAACTTCGGTGTCTTATCGCTCATAATGATGTGCACGAAGTCCAGTTCTTTAAGAACGACAATTTTTTAGAAACACTTTGGAATTCTTTTGTGCGTTGTTCAACTGAGTATCGCTCCATTACTAAGTTTGGCAAACCCAAATACCAAATACCAATGGTACCAAATATCTGAAAAAAAGTATACATTTGAACATATCACAAATCTTTGCTGTCAGCGATCTGCATTACCCTGGAATCACTTTATACTTTATACACTTTATACTTTATAACACAATGATGAGTAAACGTAGGCGCAAAAAAAAATAAATAAATAATGACAAATTAGCTTTCAGTGGCCTGACAGTTGCCAATCATAATATAAATTTAATTTTTCACCCAGTTATGCCTAGAAAAACGATGAAAACAATTATATTTTTAGTATTTGACGTAGATGCCGAAAATAAGCAAACTGTTTATACACTCTTTAGCACTCTTAGGCACTCCGCACATTAAGCATTATTGTTCAACACACTTTTTAAACATTTCTGTTGGAGAATATATTGCGGTAAATTAAATTTGACAGCTTTCATAGTATTCCGTACTAAATTCGATTAAGGTTCACCAGTTCATTAAACCATAAATGCTTAACGTTTTTGTTTCAAACCAAATTTCTTGTTTAAGACCAAATTTGTTCCACTTGTTGGGTCAGACTTCTTCTACAAATAGAGGTGGGCGTGTTTGTATCTCAGAATGAAAACATTTTCCTAATTTCGAATGTTGTGCCGACCTATGTAGCACCGAACCTTGGTCGTACTGAGCGATAGTACCCGCTTCAGTTTTCTTAAATTCAAAATAGCTGGTCTTATTTGGCTGATAAATTTGCAAAAATTTTAAGTTTTATTTAATTTTGTATATATTTTACTTATTAGTGTGCTTTCATTTAAGGCTCTTGTGCTCCCTTTTAAAGTGTATTCATAAAAAATAAAGCAAATAATTTTATCTTAAACAAAGATTTTGGTGCACCCAATATAGTACATATGCAAGCATATAATCGAACAGAAGCATAAAAACTAATACCCTGTTTGTGACTTTCACCCAGTCACTTCACTTTCGAAGGAACGTAGAAAATGTTTGACAGGCCAATCATTAAGTTGAAATGATAAAAGTGTGGGTCAACAACTAAATAAATAAGTACAGTAATATCCGCTTAGCTGATTCCCCTGCTTATTTGAATCAGCTGCCTCTCAAAAAACTATTGCATACATGTAAATTTTCCCGTATAATTGAACTCGAATAAGTAATTGGTTAAAAGATCTGTTATCGAAAAGATACATACCTTTAATTTTCCCTGATTAATTGCAAGTATACATATGTATGCATGGGCGTAGCCAGGTAGGGGCAGGGGGTGCTCGAGCCCCCCCTAACTTTCAAATTTTCCTTATATATATATATAAAATATAAATTTCATTATGGCTTCGCCGATGTATGTACAATAATAAATATGAATTGTTTCTGTTACTTATATTTTTTCCACGAGCATTGGGTAATTAATTCTCGTATAATTGAACCAACTATTATGCAATTTGTCAAATTCTATACCACCAATTACGTTGTCCCAAGACATTACGTGGTTATCCAAACAAAATCTCGAAGAAAACTACTACATTTATGCATCGATCGCGCACGCGTTCCATTTTTGGTTAGTTCTGCACGAAAACAAAACGTTCCAACAAAAGAGCCAAATGGAAACAAAAGTATTGAGAGGAGTTTGAATGGGAACAAAATGAGAACAAACGGTTCGGGAGCGCATCCGTAAAGAACAAACTACGATCGAAGCCCTCGGGAACGTTCTGGGAAAGAACAGAATGAGAACAAAACTTTCGCTAACGGTTCCAAGAGAACAAGATAGGAACGATAGTATCGAGACTATTTTAAAGGAGGATGAAAAAAGAACAAAGGCCTGGGGAACGTTCCGCAAGAGAACAAAACGAGAACAGATGTTTTGAAAACTTTCCCTAATTTGAATCGGAAATTTATCGAATTCAGTTCTCAAAGCAAAAGAAAAAACTAAAACAAAGTAGAGTAAATATAGGAAATAGAAAGAGCGGTGAACTGTCAAAATGAATTATGAATTTTCTGCGTAAATAGGAAAATCTGCATTCGACATTTGCAGAGCGTGCAACGTAAATCCCCGTGCTCTTGCTAACTTAACTTTAATTTCATTTACGAGTTCATCTTGTTTTATCTGCCCTATTCCATCCTTGGTGTTTAGTTTGGACAGCTCAGTAGAAGAAATTTGTTGGTAATTGACAAGGTAATTTCACTTGAGTACCTTAGGAATGAAGTACTTAATTCGGTTTTAAAATGTAGTATGTTAAAATGTAGTGTTGTGAAAGAAAAATTTTTGTTTTTGTAAGGAAACTGTAAAAAGTCATACTAGAAACGACCGATTTGGTTCTTAATAATATGCCTAAACTTTTCTCATTGACTACGAGCCACCCTACTGTGCTGATATTTACATAAAGTTAAATTTCGTTTAAGAGCATAGGTGAGTTGAGCTTTGAACTGTACTTAACAGAATTGCTGCCATAGTTAACCCCAACTGCATGCATTCGACTCAATTTGCAAGTATTTATGTACAAACGTTGGACGAAAACAAACAAACAAATATATAAGTTCAAAAGGTGTTAAAGTGTTTGTAGAAAGTATTTCAGCTACATATCTATGGAGACATCTGGTCGTATGTGTGTGCATGGTGAATATGACAGTGCACGCCAGTGGGTTGCGTCCACCTTAATATTAGTGCTTTGGGATAATCTCTAAAACGTGATGGGACATAGTCGTTCGGTATAACTTTGAATATAGTTTGTAAAGTTTTTATGAGTTCTTTAATTTCCCCAGTCCTGCCTACATATATGTATGTACAAATCGCATGCCCTCTTCAAAAAAGGCATAACTCAAAAATCAGATCCGGAAATATAGCTGCTTGTGGATCGTGCAGATTCAATGCAATTAAAACAAAACCATAATTTGCTAGTTAGAGAATTTAATAATGAAGAAATAAAACATATTCGCATTAATTGAAGATAAATCCTACTAATTGTTTTATGAAAAAAAATCAACCTAAATTTTTTTTGGAGTTGTGACTCTTTTCAAGAGGATATGCGATATGTAAAAAATTTTGCGAAAGTGTAAAGTAAAAGTTAGATGTCACTGCACTTTGTTGGGGTTTTAATTATTACATTTGGTGTCTGAAGTGACGGGCCGCATGAAATAAATACAATTTAA
>NW_016185443.1:0-4913 GCF_001687245.7 Rhagoletis zephyria | reverse complement strand
CATAAATGGAGAAGTTATAACGAAAAATCTCATATCTGAACAATCAGTTGTATGGGAGCTATATGTTATAGTGGTCCGATTCTTCCGGTTCCGACAAATGATTAATACATTATAAAAATACACCCACATACCAAATTTGATACGGATATCTCGAAAACTGAGAGACTAGATTGCATACAAACAGACAGACAGACGGACAGACGGACAGACGGACATGGTTAAATCAACTCAGCTCGACGTTCTGATCATATAAGTATACATTTTAATGGGTCTATCTCTTTTTGTTCTGGTACTTACAAACATCGGACCAAAGTTATAATACCATTTCATGCTCATGAAAGGTATAAAAAGGTGAGTAGGCATTGTGGAAAATGGTAAACTTCGTTTACCACCTGTGCATGGTTGTAAACAGCGTTGCCGAAAGCTTTCGCTGGAAAATCGTCACTTTACCCTAAAAAAGTAGTTATTTCGGCCAAAAAATCGTCAAATTTTTGTTTATGGATTTTCTTAACAAAATTAAAATACAAAGGAATTACATACAATGAGTTGTATGCATAAAAACTAAGCAATTGCGTTTTCNTATGCATAAAAACTAAGCAATTGCGTTTTCTTAAAATTGTCTACCTTTAACTTAAATTTATTTGAACAAATTGAATTTAAAGAAAAAGCATTTGCTTAGGTTTCATGCATACGGCCCAATAAATATGGCCACACACTACAAAACCAAATGGAACCCACATGCATATGGGTTAATAAAAGTGGATTTGCAATTGTTAACGACAATTTAAAATTACAATTTAAAACACAACTGCTTTTAAATTGTTGAACTCCACTGTTTTGAAGTTTTTGATCCAGTTTTGAAGTGGGGGCTTCACACCGAGCTTGGTACTCGGTGTTCGGTAATTGTTCCCAATGTATTTTGTTTGTGTAAAATTATTTTATTATCGGTGTACCGGTTACTGAATTATCGCAAAGGACGCTTGATAGTTTTTCTTGTAGTTGGTAAACTGCAATCAGCTGTTGATATTTATTAAATTTTAAATCCGCCCGCTGCCGAAAGGCATAACGCCTATGAGTAAGTAAAATTCCTCAAATTTTCTGTTACAATTTTTTTTTTTTTTTAAGAAAAATGCCACGAATCCGCTGTTGATAAACATAGTTTAACAAACTAACAAAATAAACTGAAAAGGACGTTCACGGTTGATAAAGTTGCCGAGTGTCCACCAGCAATTTACCAAAACAACCAAGACCCTTAGTGTAACATTAGCATTTATTAACTGATAGATAATTTTGACTGAACAAATTCCCTCTCCTACTTTTCTGTCTCTTTAAAATCAGTGTTAGCAGTGCAAATTAACGGTATGGTTACAATTATAAAACAAATTTAATATAACTAAGAGCACGGTGGTAGATTAAAACTAGATAAATACATGGTTGTGTTTTGGATTACGTTATCCTTTAAAAATATATATAATTAAGTGGAAAAACTAAAATAAAAAATCGTCATTACGGGGGAAAAATCGTCAAAACGTCATTGAGCTAAAAAAAACGTGAATATGACGACGGAATCGTCAATTCGGCAACGCTGGTTGTAAAGGTTTGATTATGCATACTTCGCATAACTCCCCACAACCAGTTTTGTACCAGTGCAATAGAAATGTAACTTAAAAAATGTGAAGCAAAATCTAAACTCAACAGATCGCTAAGTTTTTAAAAGTTCTGCTAATTTATGGGTAATGGAGTAGATGAAATTATATACAAAGTACATACGAAATTACAGTTTGAAGTTTATGCGAGGTTGTGCCAAGTATGCATACCCTGCAGTGAAAAGCTAAACCAGTATGCACAAATTCCAGTTCATGAACTATTATTTAAGGATAAAAGTCATACCAGTTCGTTATGAACCACAATTATACCAGTTTCGCGCAGAAAAAAGTAAACTAGTTGGTAGAAATTCTAGTTCGAAAACTGGTATTAAATGGGAGAGTCATACCAGTTCCTCATGGACTATAATTATACCAGTTCTCCGCAGTGAAATGCCAAACCAGCCAGTATAAATGCTAGTTCATTAACCAGTATGTGCTAAAGCGACGGCCTGCAGGGTAATTACACCATAAGCCATGCAGAGTCCGCAAAATGCTCCGGAAGCAGTGTCCGGAGGATGCATCAGACTAGGCCGAGCATACTTTGAAGTGCCATCTAATTAGAACTTAAGTTCAATTACGTAGCAGTTGAGAAGTGCATGTGCAAAAATTTCATAAATTGCATAAAGGAATTTTTGCAAATGTAGCAGTACGTACCATCAGTGATCGGACTTCTACCAGATTGTGGTAGATCTACCACTTTTTGAGCATACACCACATCTACCACCCGAGATCTGAAATCTACCATATATTAATTTTAGAGTAGTTATAACGTACATGATTTTCAATATTTTTTTTTAATTTTAAGAGCAAAAATTGTCCAGTACTAAACATTATGTGGTGACAAGTAGGGACACGATATCGAACCGAAAGTATCGATATAGTACTCATTTAAAGTACCGTCATAAAAATATGGGGTACCCATTAATATCGTAATAAAAAGACTCGATATTCCAAATATCGATACAAAAATCAAAAAATAAATCTGAATATTGGTGTCATATTCTATTAAAGAATTAACACTTTGCACTTTAATAAGTACATCACTGAAGGCGCGCCACATACCAACCTAAGATAGTACACATTTATACATTATTTATATCCATATTGCTTTACATATAAATTCCAAAGTAAGTAAGGTTATAGTACGACATAGATTTGCAAGAAATGGAATGTTTAAAAACATTATTAACAACAAAACTTTCAATATAAATTATAGTAAGGACAAATTTTTACATTTTGGAATTTGGAAAATTAAGTTTAAATATTTAAAATATTACAACATTCTTCAAGACATTTCCCAGAGTTTTGACGTTTTCATTTTATTTTCTAATACTTTGTCATACAAATGTATCATTATTCACATTAACTTTGTAATGTACATTTACGATTCGATACGATACCAGGGTTCTGGCACTCGATTCCAAAAAATATCGTTGAAAACATTCGAGTAAAAAGTATCGATATCGAATGGCAAAAATATCGATATTGTATCATATCGTATCGAATTTCGTGTCCCTAATAACAAGAATGATAGTATACAAGATTTCGCATTCCCGGCGGCGATGAGATTTCTCAAGTAAAAGTAAACAAAGCCGAATGGGAAACTGTCAAACAGTGAATTTTCTCAATTTCTCAATATTAAATTTTTCCTCGGGAAATGTGATTTTATTGTGTTAAATTGCAAAATATATAATTTATAAAAAGAACTAATTAAGAAAATGTGAAAAATCGGCGAATTTTGTGAAAGTATTAGCATCTTAAGTTTTCAACGCGTTGTTTACTTTTAGGTGCAATCCCGTATTCCTCGGACTAAAACTAGTAAAATTGTCAAAAAACAAAAATTCGCTCAGAGCGAGAGAGTAACATTGGAAAGTACGGGATCGCTTTCTAGTAAGAATGGTAACTTCTGTCAACTCCAACATAACCTCCAAATTTTGGTTGTAAATTTTTGCTTATTTTATAGGTAAAATACACTCAGCTCACACATATAAATAACCAATAATACTTTAAAATTGATTAGAATCCACTTAAACAAGTAATTAAATACTNGATACGTAAAATACACTCAGCTCACACATATAAATGACCAAAAATAATTTAAAATTGATTAGAATCCACTTAAACAAGTAATTAAATACTTTTCAACATGTATTAGCAGAGTGCACTTTACTTTTGTTTACAATTTGGTTGCCAAACACACTACAGCTGATCGTTTGACATACTAGAACTTGCCTGCAAAAAATCTTCGGACTAAAACTGGTAACTTCTGACAGAGAGAGGACCTTTTTTACTCTCTTTTTTGTCCTCTCAATACACTGAAAATAAAATCTGCGTAAATATAACGAAAACTTGCGTACATTTTACGAAAGTTTTCGTAATTTTGAGCCACGAAAGTTTTCGTTGATTGTACAAAACCGTTTTCGTACATACTACGAAAATATGAGACATCAGATCTCAGTACATTTTACGAACGTATTCGTACTATTTACGAACGAATTTCCTACTACTTACTAAAGAGTTTCGTACTATTTCTTTATTGTTTTACGAAATTTTTGTAAAATGCACAAAATAGTTCGTATATTTAACCAAATTATTTTCCCAAAATCTGCGGTTGTTTCGTAGAACTTCCGATTGCTTTCATTCACCACAGTGTAAAAAACATAAGACGAATTGTAACACAACACTTTTATTTTGTTTTTATTCCTAACTTTAAGCGTTTTTCTTTAAGAAAATGTTATGCAATGTTTTTATGTGGAGGTACTTGGCAGATTCGCAGCTTCTTCGATGTTTGTTTCCTTTCTCGACTATAAATTAAAGGAAAATTATAAGGCGTCTGAAAGGCAAGTTTCAGTGAAAAATCATGCATGTACTTACTTAAAATTTCATTAAGTAGTGCGTCTGTTCCTGGCTTGGGCTTGCCGTTGATAGCTAACTGATGAAATTGCCTATTTATGAAGTCCCACATTGCAGAGAAAGGCTCAGCGTGAGCGATGTTAAAAACATTGTATGCTTAAAAGCATTTATCCACAGCTTTAACATTTAATTTTATATTATATTTTTATCCAGAAAAAGCTTCTTAAAACTTTTAAAATTATATTATACGTCTCAGTAGCCAACCAGTAGCTTCGCAATGACGCCGTACATAAAAATATGATGTTATATTAAACTTCCAGTAATTGAGTATATTGTACAAAAATATTCGTCTGTTGTACGAATTTAAAAAAAATGTTCCTGCATTTGTTCTATGTACGAAAGTATTAAGTAAAT
>NW_016185442.1:0-4913 GCF_001687245.7 Rhagoletis zephyria | reverse complement strand
ATCCATGCATGATGCGCATTATAAAATTTGCCTACATACATACATTGTACGTAGGTAGTCAATTGGCGGGAAGTTGTGGGTGTAGACATGTGCAGTTTACCAGAATACTACATACATACATAGTTGTATGTTTGTAGCTTTGAAAACCACGAGTTTGGCGACTTTTCAATTTTGATATTTTTGCTATTTCGCTTTTGACTAACGATTTCGTTCGTTTTCAACTAATTATCACAATCTCTTCTTCATAGTTAGAAATTCTGTGTCTTTTTGTGTACGCTTGTTTGGAATTATTGAAGGGCGTGATTAATGGGTTTCGAGTGCAGCAAAGTGTTGTTGGCCACATCGATTGTTGGTATGTACTACTTATGCATGTACGTATGTACATATGTATATACTTATGAACTTACGACATTTATAAAAATAAGTCGTGCTTATTGCGTTGGTGGCCTGACGACAACCCCTGGTAAATGTCACCTTAAATGACAGATTTTAACTATTAATTTGTTTAATGTTTGTATTTACCTTTTAAAGGAACATTTTACTTTGTATTCGAGTATTTACATACTTATATATTTTATGTACATCTGCGTTCAAGTAATTATGTAGCGCCTTTAAGTATTATTGTTAGGGGCCAATTTTTGACCAACCTCCCGATGACCTAGAGACTTGAAACTTCACGGTTGGCTCAGAACCCGATGACAATACCAAAGATGAGTTATACCGATAGGTGGCTCAGGAGTCGAGATATTTGAAAAAACCCGTATTTATTAGCCACATGAAAAGGAATAACTGCATTAAATTTTGCCGATAGGTGGCGCACGAGCTGATATATTCGATAAACCAGTATTTGTGGTCCGATTTCGTTCATATTTAGAAAGCTTGCTTTAAAAATATTAGTTTTTACTATTAACTTATTTTATATGAAAAAAAAAAATCCGCAACACCCTCCACAAAAAAAATTCTAAAAAATCAACGGTAATTTTTAGCGACTTGAAACTTGCACTTAATTAAATTAAAATTGAATCGGCTACAAATCTGCATACCCGAAAATTTTCTAAATATTCTGATTAAAAATTTGGAAATTTTGATGGCAATTTTTTTTATGTTTTATTACATAACTTTTTTTTGTGCAAGCTTTTAAAATTTGTATTTATGTGATTTCTGTTATAGATTGAGTTATGTTTAAAATGGAAATTATTCATAATAAATAAATAAACGTAAGTTGCAAACAATATCATTTTGAATTTCGCTGCTAATTAGTTGAACGCAGGTGTATGTATGTCATAATTGCTGGTGTTTTTGAATGATGATTCATTTGCTGCTGAAACTGGAAATCTGTTTTCAAAGCCTGATTATACAAGTGTAGCATTTCAGCTGCAAGAGATTAAAATGCCTGAAAGTTAAAAAACTTCCTTATGTAAAAGCTACCATTCATTTAAGTTCATGCACTTAAAGTTGAAATAATGAGTGCAGGTAAGGGAGTTTAAATTTTAAACTGTTAGTGTATAGAGTATTAATAATACAATTGCAGCCAGTATGTAGCAAATTGAGACTGCCAGGATGGTCTGTGGAGCTCGGCACAAAATCCCGATTCATCAGAAAAAAGTTATCTTTGGGCTTCAGGATTTTCTAAAAAAAATTTAATTTTATAATTCCAATTCTCTAAACATATTTCCACTTCCAAAAATAGGAAAGTAATTTTTATCTAAGCTCACTGAAAAGAGCAGAAATACGTCTTCACTAAAGAGTACCTACCAATGATAAAACCAAGAGTAACTACCAATAATCGACCAATAATAAAACTTTAACTTTCTATCTAAGACAAATACGAGTGTCACTGAAAAGACTATAATAATTACGGTGACCATCCGTCCTTTATTTCTAAGGACATTCCTTTATTTTATCCCCTTGTCCTTTATAATTTTTTTCAAAATAAAGGACGCCTTTTGTCCTATATTTCTTAAACTGTCCTTTAAATCGGCTCTGCATTTTTCAGAGATAAATTTTTAAACGCAGAATATGAAAAAATAAAACTGTCCCTTATAAAATATAATGAAAACCTTCGCCAGTTTGTTTCGCACCCCACTTAAGGGTTTCTATTTAATCCATAATCTTTGTACAATCTTTAAAGTACAGGGAAAGTTGTGCCCAGGATCGTGTTGCACGCTGAGTTTTCAGTTCCACTGAAAGAGAACAATAAATCCCCGACTGCACAGTGGTTAAAAACTGGCATTTAGTGTTCGTAATTCACTGAAGCCTTAATTTTTCACTTAATTTGATTAATTGTAATTTTTTTTATGAAAGCTTACGATATTTGCAAGAGACCAGTTGAGCCTGATTTCTGAACTTTTATTTGATTATATTAAATTTTTTAGTGCAAAATGCAGATAAAGTAGTAATTTTGAAGA
This sequence comes from Rhagoletis zephyria, assembly GCF_001687245.7. NCBI lineage: Eukaryota > Metazoa > Arthropoda > Insecta > Diptera > Tephritidae > Rhagoletis > Rhagoletis zephyria. Next base: position 2,505 of record NW_016185442.1, on the reverse strand, counting down.
AAATGTATTTTCCGGTTCCAGTTAATAAATGTTACATAAAAAAAACTAGTTAAAAACAATTGTATAGTTCTCCCCCCAAAAAAAAAAAAAATACCAAAAAAATTTAAATGTTATAAAAAAATTTTCGCCAAAATAAATATTTTTTTGGTTTTAAGTAAAAATTGGTTGAAAAATTAAAGCTCCGGTGCATTATGAACATTCCAATTCCAATTTTGAACCAATGTGTGCTGGCTTCGTTGTGCAGTATGAATTATGGTAAACGCATTTTGGTAGCAAAGGATGGCGCGAAGTTCTTGAAAAGGATTTGGCTTAATTTTCATCATTTTGAAAATAAGTCCTTTATTTTACGTTGGTTAATATGGTCACCTTAATAATAATAATAGATGGCGCTTACGCACATACGTTAGTGTTTGGCCGAGCTTCTCCTCCGATTTGTGGCGTGTGCCTTGATATTGTCACACAAAGCGGGNGTTGTGCAGTATGAATTATGGTAAACGCATTTTGGTAGCAAAGGATGGCGCGAAGTTCTTGAAAAGGATTTGGCTTAATTTTCATCATTTTGAAAATAAGTCCTTTATTTTACGTTGGTTAATATGGTCACCTTAATAATAATAATAGATGGCGCTTACGCACATACGTTAGTGTTTGGCCGAGCTTCTCCTCCGATTTGTGGCGTGTGCCTTGATATTGTCACACAAAGCGGGGGGCCCTACAGTTTTACGCCAACTCCGAACGGCGATTGTATTTTTATGAGAAGCCGTTTTTCATGGCAGAAATACACTCGGAGTTTGCCATTGCCTGCGGAGGAGCGACCGCTGCTAAGAAAAAAAAAATATTTCTATTTTTGCTGTGATGTTGTTTGACCAGGACTTGAACCTAGGCGCTGCGGAGTGGAGGCGTGCACTGCTTACTACTAAACCACAGCGGCCGACTAAAAAGACTATAGAATTCGCAAAACTAATGTCGTTTCAGTCGATCTGCTCTTTGCATCGCAAAATTTTACATTTTTTAGCATCAATATGCTCACAACGTTATACAGTACAGTTACTTCAAAGCTTCATGTAGACAAAAAAATTTTTCGTTGGATGATTATTTACAACTTTCAACGTAGAACAGCGCGCAAGCATAGCCCCACAGGGCCAGTGTTCGTAACTCACTTCGTTTGGCGATGAACATCGAGAAGAGATATATATATTTATACTGGTAGCAGAAATAATAGACTCGCCTTATTTTCGCCAGTTTTGGCTATATTTCTTTGTAGTTATACAACAAACACCATATAAATCCACATTTCACACTTTCTACAAAATTCAACAAATTTCACACTTTTAATTAAAATTTTGTAGAAAATTTGTTTGGTGTGCAATTTTACAGCCCATTCGATTTTAGTATAATAAAGTGCAAGTTTCAAATGGCTACAAAATACATTTTTTGTGGGTGCAAGGCAGTTAAGAAAAAAAATTCATTGATACTATATAGGAAAAAAAATAAGTGGCACTGTCAGCAAAAAAAAAAATATATATACCACTGCACAGCAAAACAATTTTTTTAAATTTCGAGTAAAAAGTTTGAAATTTTTATGAAAATTTGTTGAATTTTTATAATTTTGTAAAAAGTTTGAAAATGGTTGTGTACCATTTTTTTGGTCTTGGACGTATGTGTGGAGGAACGGCATATAATCGTTCATCAAGAAAATGCAAGCTCTCACACACCCCCACAAACAAATGGGTTTTGTTAAGCACTCAAAACATGAACTGTTGGGTCATCCGTCGTACAGTCCTGATTTCGCACCTACTTAGTGGTTGTTTTATTCTTCCCGTACATCAAGAATGAACTTCGCGGACAACGCATTCACCGGTACCGACTTCACTGCGGGAAAAATGCTGAAGAATATCTTAAAAGCCCATAAGACCATTTTTACCGGCAATTTTTTTTCTTACTTAGTATTCTAAGGCCCTGTTAGGCACCCTCGTACAATGCTACACATTTCTTACTCCCTTATTCATCGATTCTAATCAATATTATTTCATTTTCACATTTGCAGGGTCCCAAGGATGCCCCGAATTACTACATGGCAACTCAGGCCCCACTCGAGACAACAGTGGTCGATTTCTGGCGCATGATTTGGGAACAACAATCACGCGTAATCATACAAGCAACCGATCTCTATGAGAATGGCATTGAGAAGTGTGCCGAGTACCTGCCACCCTCGGTGACATTGGACAATCACACAACCTATGGTGACTTCCAAATAACATTGAAGCATCGTGAAGTCAAGGATAAATATGCCATTTCGACGTTGATGCTCAAGAACACAGCCGAGAATATGAGTCGCGAACTCACACACTACTGGTATAAATGGCCCGAAACGGGTGTGCCCAGCGAAGAGGCGCCCATAATTGCAATGCTATTAGAGGCGCGCTCATCTCTCAAAGGTTATGTCAACGAAGTGCGCGAAAAGAGTTCGAATGCGGAGCGCGAGTCAAATGCTGACGGTGAAGTAAC
>NW_016185441.1:0-4914 GCF_001687245.7 Rhagoletis zephyria | reverse complement strand
AAAAAAAAATTGGAAAAATTTTCGGAGTAAAACAACATAATTTCGTAAGTGTCAAAAACACATTTCGCAGTCAAATTCTCCAAAAAAATTATTTCGGAGTAAAATATTTTTAATTAAATTTACTTCCATTACACAAAAAATTAATACCATTACATTTGGCGCATAAACAAAAAAATATGGAAATGCTTTAGGAGAAAAACTATTAAATTTAGAGCAAGAGTTAATTAAGATTTCTATATGAGATGTTCACAAAATTTTTAATTTATAAATTTATTTCGTAACAATTTTAGGCATAAAATATTTTCAATATTACATACCACTGCATGAAGTAGGCACCCACAACACTTTTATGAATAACAAATTTTGTGGGGTGGAGAAATATTTTTTATAAAAAATAATTCGTAGAAATTTTCGCAGTAAATAGTAAATACAATTTGATACCTTAATGCCTTTAATGCCTTAAAAAAATATTTCGCAGTAATATACCTTGAAAAACTTTAATAAATAACATTCTTGGATTATTATTTTTTGGACTTATTTTCATTTCAATCAAAAAGCTGAAATAATTTTACAGAAAAAATATTTTTCCGGAAGAAAAGTAAATTTTCTCATTGATAAAAAAAGTTGGAAAAATCGTAAAAATATTTTTTTTTAAATAAATATTTTTTGTTGGTAAACACATTTTTGGGGTATTTTGTTTTAGTCTTTCTTTGTTAAAGAAAAAATTATACATAAACATATTTAAGCATATATTTTTAAGCCAATATCTTCCACTAGTTTATGGACACAAAAATATTCAGACCATTATTTTGAATTGAAAGGTCTTAATAACCTCTACCTTTTAAACAATGAGTATAATGTTTTCTAGAAAAAACTTATTTACGATGATAAATTGATTGATTCGGAGTTATAAATTACCAGTAAAAAAAATTTGTAGTAACATTTTGCCATTATTATATTTCAATAAACGTTCGGAAAAAGTTACGGAGTAATTTTTTTTTTGTTCCAGAAAATGGAAAAGAAGCAGCAGCAACACATTTATAACTAAAACTTGCAATCATTTTTTGAATAGTAAATTTTCGGTTTATTTTTACTTATTTTCTATAGTTTTTTTTTAATAGTAGGTAAAATTATGACAGTTTTTAAATAAAAATATCGTAAGTCAAAAGGTAATTAATTTTAAAAATGTGGATTTCATTTATTTTCGGCTTCAATGAATAAATAAAATAAAGCGTAAATTGAAGAATATTCCTTTGTATGTATATACGAGTATTTGTATTTTTTTTTTGTAAATACATTTATACACTTTAAATCATATGGAAATTGTGCGTATGTGGGTAAAATTTTTCAGAAATGTGTTTACTTGGCGCAATGAAACGAAACTGCTTGTCAATTTATGCAATAATTTCAATTTAATATTTTATTTTTTTTTTTTAATTTTTAAAAACTTTAAAAACTTTTTGTATTGCCCATTTTACATTTAATTAATAAAAACTTCCGAATGTATAAATCTGTGATTTTGTGAATATGCAAAAGTGTTTACGTTTGTTATTTTTAGTCAACAATTATGGTTATTTAATATACAATATCTATTCAATTAACTGCATTTAAGCTCTGATTGCTTCATTTCCGGGAAGTGTTTTTTCTAAAAAATTTCCTAGCTTTTAAAACAGCAAAAACCAGTTATTATGTAATTATTATTTTTTTTTTGTTGAAAACACACCGTTATAAAGTAATCAAATTTTAAGCGCCTAACTGCCTTAAAAAACAGTTAATTTCACACTTCAGTTCACCTACGGATGCTGCTCTGCAATTTTCCGCGTCACAGCTGACAGGTCGCTATGGCGTGAATGTTTTAGAAAAAAGCACAAAAAAGAAATAATCAAAAAATTTGTAGCGTGCGCTTTGTCTATTGACACATGCCACATATGCCACGTACGTACGTACGTACGTATCCAAATGAACGGGTGCGTGCTCTATTTTAAACACACACAATTGCCTTTGTAATGCCTAGAAACCATCACACTATGTTTAATGTTCTATGCAATGATAATAATTCAGCCAACACCGTTAGATAAATTAACTCAAACGCGGGCATTCAACCAGCAGAATTGAGTAAATTATTTGATATTTGTATTTAAATACACAACTCAAGCGAAAATTTAAAATGCAGTCAGTGAAGAAACAAGTGCATTGGAGCAGTAAAAAAAGTAAATTTTTTTTGTTGCGTCCAAGCCATGCGCTTTACTGATAGCAATTTGGCCGCGTGTGCCACTGGCACTTTGTTCATGCGCACCGGCGGCTGTCACTTTATGTGACACGAAATGTGTTTATTGGAGACACTGGCTAGTCACGCATTTGAATGCATGCATTCATGCATACTTATATATATGCTACATATGTATGTAGAGAGTGGGGTGGTCCAAAAAAAATTTTTAAATTTTAATCTCTCACCACCTAGTATTCTTATAAATGGAAGAACGAAATACCCGTACTTTTTGTTTAAAATAGATTTTATTTAGAGATGCCTCAAAGCCCATGAAGTTTTCTATGTATTTTATATGGGTAAAACACTCGTAGAAATGGTATAGAATTTTTTTAAATAAATATTTGGCGGTCGGAAATCTTTCGATTTTTTCCGATTTTCGAACGTAACCCAACTATTCGATTATTCGATTCGAAATTTGGTGGAACAAATTCGAATTGCTTTGAATTTTCAAAACTTTTTTTACTGAAAATTTAAAGGTTTGTTTGTTAGAATGACAGCTCAAATCGAAAAAGAGATTGAATTGAACCTACACAAAAGTGATTAATTATCCATATCGCTCTTCTTAGCTTCACAACAAAAAAATAAATACAAATAAGAAGTTTTTTTTTTCTCAAACAAATGTCCCAAAAAATATCAGCGAAAACCACAAAAATTTATATAATGTACTTTTTTTATTATCAATTAAAAAAATTTACAAAATGTAAACCGAAACTAATTTTCTTGCTTTAAAAGAATACTAATAAATTTATACACATGTTTATACTTTTACAACGAATAAAAAGTTTTACATTTAATTACAAAGTATGACTTTGCCTTTTAAAGTGGGATCTTTAAGTCAACAAAGAACAAACTAATAGGGCGTGAAGAGTTCTATCGATCCACCTTTTTGGCAAATGTGGTACCACACATATTGGTGTTAAATTTAGTCAGAAAGAAGAACGTTGCAGAGTTGCTTTTTTGCAAATAAAGGCGAAATTCATTTTTTTTTAATTTTTTCCGAATTATAGCACCACAAAGTTCGATTTCAAAAATTCGCCATTGTAGAGCTAAAATTCGAATCTCGAAGCTTCGAATATCGAATTAGCCCATCCCTAGTTCCCCAAGAAACCAAAACAAAAAAAAAATTGGGGACCCAAAAAAATCTTTGGTATTAAAAAATAGTATAATAAAAATGGCTATTATTATTGGAAGTCTCCTAAAGAAGGATTTTTCTGATCGAAAAATACTGATTTTCAAAAATTGTATACCATTTCTACGAAAAACTGTTACCCCTTATATAAAATACTTGTTTCCCTTATATAAAATACCTGGAAAATTTTAAAAGATATAGCTATTCTTTTCAAGCCATTTAGAAAAATCATCTTTAAACTTTTTTCCCCCTAACATGTATTTTTGGACCACCCTAAAGTTAGATCGCACTACCATATATGTAGTGCCGATAGTGTTTGCATTCAAATTTTTGAAAGTAAATAAACCAAACGACACTTCATGGTTCAAAGGTGCTACACGTAGCTACAAACAGAGATGTTAGCAAGCGCAAATATGAGTACCGGCACTAACTTGTATGCTTATGACTACAAAATTGTTTATTTGTATGTCATCTTATGTTTACAAACACATATTCATATGTAATTATTTGTTTGCCAAATTTATAGGGCAGTAGAGGCGCTGATTTAACCATTTGAGTGCTGTTGTGACATTCACTTGGGACATGCAGTCACTTATACTTACATATTTGCATACACACATACAGTGACTCAAACAGTGACCACGGTTGTTTTTTTTTTTAATATTCGTAATAGCTAATTTTTTTGTTATTTTTTATATAAAAATATACACTTTATACCAAATTTTGGTAAATTCAACAAAGTATGCAGTACAAATTCAGTCTAATTAGGTGCAATTTTCAAACGGCTAAAAATTGCGTTGATTTTTGAGAATTTTTTTTTTTCGGAGGCTACCTTTTCGGNTTTTTAATACAACAAGCGCAATTTACAAAAACTTGCGTTGATATTTTGAAATTTTGTTGCTGACGGTCTACCGCGTTTTATTTCATAAGAAATTTATATTTATACGAAAAAAGTGCAAAAATCCAGTATAAAAAAATTAAATTGAATTACAAGATAACTAGAATAGATGTTAAGTAGGAGGGAGCCATGAGTTTGAAACATCTCAACAACTTTAACTCATCTACTATTTGCCATTTTTGGCTCTAATAAATTTAGTAACTTTGGCATTTTTTATAGCTATCACAGCTTTGAAAATAATTATACTGGTAAAATATAAAACTAAAAGGATATTATGAACTATCTTACCTCGAATTAAGTATAATATTTTTTCTTTGATAAAAACTGGAGTTAAAATACAGAGGTTGCAAAAACCGATTTCATCTGCAATAAAAAATGTATATCATATTAGGCTAGATATATTAAAAACATAAATAATGTGTAAGTTAATAAAATAATATTGGCTAATCTTTAGTAAAAATATGTAGTAGAAATTTTGCCAGTTCGGAAGAATATCCGCATGTTTAAAAAATTACCAGAGTACGTATTCTTGACGAAATCAGTGCCCTCTTTTTTCGGTGACCAGATTAAAGGCGATTGAAGTAAAACATAGAGTACTAACTCTAGTCTACAATGTTC
>NW_016185440.1:0-4914 GCF_001687245.7 Rhagoletis zephyria | reverse complement strand
TCATATCATGTGATAAAATGTGATGTGATGTCATATAATGTGATCACATACCATGTTCCGATTAGTGTATCGATAACCCTGTTCATAACTGTGTCGATAAAAATACCGATAACAATATCCATAAACATATAGAAAAATACGACGATTGTAAAATCGATTAATTCATCGATAAATATAACAATCATCAGTATCGATTATTGTACATATCGTTAACAATATAAATGACTAAATCGATAACNCCAACCAACTGCCGCTAAAGAAGTTTCACTTCATAAATTCAAGAAATGTTCTTACCCCTTCAGTTACCCTAATTCTTATGTATCTGTCATTGTCTCCATTTTCATCTTTATCTTCACTTTTGCCTTCTTTTCTTCTACAGGCGAAACATGTCAAATTGAACATGTTGCAGCAACATCTATACACAATTCGAAAATGTTTAATCGACGGTTTTGGGCGTAATTTTGTGAAACCATAAAAAATCTACGAAAAAATGGGTTTCCAATGGTGTTCTTGGTTTGGAAATCGGTTTGGTAGAATCTCCAAACGAACGGAGACAAAATTCATGTTGTTGACGGCAATAAAATCAATAAAAGCGCGATCACATCCTCACCGCATAAGTGTTCGACACCAGCTGACGGTATGCAGTTTTATGGTCCATTCAATTTTTTTTGCATTTTCTTTATACAAATTGGATGTACAAAAATTTCAGTATGGAAGAAAAAGTGCAACACCTTTAACGAAAAAAATTCTCAAATACCTATGCGAATTGAATGTACTATATCGATCATTTAAACATCTCGGACTCGTCCATCGCTAAAAATGATTATTTAAATCTAAAGTATATATTAAATGATATTTAATATTTGCTTTAGAGATGAAATTTCGACAAATTTGTTTAAACAAAAATGTTAAGCGCATATGCAGAATGTTGAAGCGAGATTCTTCGGCTTGCGTTTATATGTTTTTATCATTTATCAGTTTAAGCACATACGATTAAATGTAAAAAACAAAAAATATTTTTAATTGCGGATCCGAAAGAAATATTTATTAGTTGCATTGAGTTACGCAAAAATAGTGCCGAAAATCAATCGATTGTGCTGAAGGTGCCGGGTGCTTCCGAAAGGGCCGAAAATGGCACAATGCACACTAATTTTCCATCACTATCACACATACAATCTCACTATTCTGCTGACTTCGTTTTCCCCTTCCGATTACTTTTTGCTTCCGCGCTTGCCCAGCACCGCTGTGCAAAGCTTTGCACGCGCAGTCGCCCGCGACACATATGTGCTGATTTGGGCATCCCTAAAAGCTCAAACAGTCAACGACGTAACGTGGATGTAGGTTGACGCAGACACGATCTACCTTATGGGATTCGCGTGTTAACGAAAACTCACCACCGCATGGCGGTGACATTGCCGTTGCTTCTCTCTCTCTCTATCAACAGTAAATTTGATATGCTGCTACGTACGTCAACCTACGTTTACGCTACGTCGTTGACTAACTGCGCTTTAAAGCTCAGTTAGTCAACGACGTAGCGTAAACTCAGTTAGTCAACGACGTAGCGTAAACGTAGGTTGACGTACGTAGCAGCATATAAAATTTACTGTTGATAGAGAGAGAGAGAAGCAACGGCAACGTCATCGCCATGCGGTGGTGAGTTTTCGTTAACACGCGAATCCCATAATCTAGATCGTGACTGCGTCAACCTACGTCTAAGCGCTAAGCTAACTGAAAAACACATTTTTGCGAATTTCTCGGAAACCAATGGAGCTACTAAATTAGTTTTAGTGGCGTCGAAGAACACCTAAAAGACACCTAATTCCAGCATATATTTAGAAAATTTAAATCCTTAATTTAAAGATGGTTACGTAAACCTAGCTGACCCACACATTTTTGCGAATTTCTCGGAAACCAATGGAACACCTAAATTAATTTTTGGAGGCCCTAATTAACACCTAAAAGACAGCTAATTCCTAGCTAATTTTTTTTATTGATTTTTGGCGACTTGGGTCAGCTAGGTTTACGGACGTTCAAATTTCATAATAATATAAAATAATTACGACGATGATTCGGATAATCGAAATAAAAAGCAAAGAAAGAGGAAAGTTTGAAAAATAGTAGACAAAAGAACAAGACGAAATACAATAAGTGTATTAATTTCGTTCTAAGATTGGTTGCGGTATTTAAATTGGTATTTGTAATACGAATAATGTAAATTTTTCAAGAGACCTCTAATTTTAGTATTTATTTGGGAAAAAAACACAATTAAATTCAATAAAATTAGCCTGCAGCGCCTTCTAACATAGAGCTAATAAAAAAACAAACTGCAAAAACGAATTCGTCGTATCAAAAACCTTTATATGAGTATATTCTAAGAATACTTTTCAAGAACTTAACCTAATTAAACAATAAATTGTGTGCAAGGATTCAGTCATCCTTATTTGAGCTAAACTCGGAAAAAGCCATTAACGTAGTATTATTGACACCTAAAACTATCACTTGCATTTGGTTTTACTCAGTACCGATTAGAGCTGTCGCACAGTGTTATTATTTATTAATTTAGGGCAGGAAAAGTTGCATTATAATTTGAACATGCTACATATTAGAAATTAGTTTTCTGATGAGTGCAACTTTAAGAGAAATGCTAACTTATAATTAAAAAAAAGCGTTTTTAACAAAGCGCACACCAAGCGATAAAAACCCCAAATCACAAAGAGCGATTTATTTAAATTAAATATTATATTTTTTGCCATCTTCATAGTTTCTAACAAATTACTAGAATTACAAAGTAAAAAACGCGTTTGGACTTTAACTTTTTGAAGTAGAACATGAAAAAGCACTCGATACAAGCCAAAGTTTTACAAACATCAAGAAAATCCAGAAATATCCTTTGTTGGAATACACAGATACACACGACGTACGCAATTGCCGACTATGGCTGAGTAAACTTTAATCATAAATACTCATCAAGTCAGATTCAATGCACGCCAACATAATTCAAAAGAATGCGACGGAAAATAATACATAACTAGCGGAAGTTCATAAATACGTGGTTGCAAGAGTACTTTCTTGCGCTCATACCAATGCACTATAGGTAAGTTGATCAGTTTATTTGGCCAAAAGTCGTTTTTCGTACTTACAAAAATAAACTTTTCGTCCTTGGTATTTGATAAAGACAACCTCCAACTATCTTTAGACTATCAAAAACGTCTAAAATAAAGATTTTTGGGTTTATCTGTCAATTTCATTTTTCGATCTTTTGCTTTTTATGAGAAAATGGATTTTTTGTAGGTATTCTTTATCCTGTCAGTAGTGAGCTATTTATCATTGGGAGGCGAAAACTCAATAACAAACGGCCACATTGTAATAAAAGCGAGTTGTTAGTGTTTTAAACTATGATTTTATTTTCAGTCTTAAATTCAATTGGTTTTAAAACTATTATAACGTACTGTCATCCGGTAACTTTAAAATGGAAATTTAAAGCGATTCCCATTTGTACTGTCATTAGGAGTGTAACTTGATAATGGAAATTGCTGCATCCTTTAGGCGCACCATTATTACATAGTTACATCCCAAGCTAATAAAAGCGAGGTAAAAAAGGTGAAACTCAAAACTAAGAATAAGCACTATCGATATCTATGGATTCACGATACAAGCATTATGGTTAGAAAGGAGGAAGATGCTCCTGCTTTTCAAATCGAAACCATGGAAGATTTAAAGAAGCTAAAGAAGTGAAATCAATTTATTTATAAGCAATCAAGTACTAGCTCTGTGCGAAATAACCAAAAACGCATGAATAATGTCACATCAATAATTGATGAATATTTAAAGCAAAATGATAAGTATAAATGCAAATGATTATTTTATGAAAAACGGAAAACTACCTCAATATTATGTATCTAAACGTTCAAAGCTTTAGAAATAAGTTAAGTGATCTCAGTACCATAGTAGAAGAAAGTAAAAGAAAAAAGCAAACAATACATGTAATTGCTCTTAGTGAAATTTGGATTTATGAGAATGAAAACAGTTGAACAGTGAAACCCGCTTAAGTACCCCCCCTCCCGCTTAAGTACCTAACCCGCTTAAGTAACCAACATTTTTGGACACCGTGAATTTTTTAATATAATCAGAAGAAAATCGCTCTCTTAAGTACCTCCCCGCTTATTTACCCAACCCGCCTAAGTACCTCGATTTTTCGTGCCCCATTTGCAATTTTACTTATAATTTTCCCCTTTTAAGTGCTCTTTTAAAATTCCTTAAAATATTTACGTATTTTCAAATTCAGTAGCAGCGCTACAAACCTTCGGTAAAAAAATTCTAAATAATCAACGGTAACTTTTAGCCACTTGAAACTTGCACATTATTACACTAACAGGTCTATTCTGCGCTGGTAACATAAANATTTTCAAATTCAGTAGCAGCGCTACAAACCTTCGGTAAAAAAATTCTAAATAATCAACGGTAACTTTTAGCCACTTGAAACTTGCACATTATTACACTAACAGGTCTATTCTGCGCTGGTAACATAAAATTGTAACCGGTAAATTTGGTTACCATCTCATGAGCTGGTAACAAAATATTGCCCCGTGAAATATGCAACACAAGAATTTCCACAAATCTCCATAGCTGAACTGCTGANCACAAATCTCCATAGCTGAACTGCTGAATATTTTCACTGCATTACCAACGTACCTAGAATCGCGGTGACAAGAAGTGGTAACATTTTTTGGTAATACAATTTTCCGGTCACAAAATCTTCGGTAACGTGCAGAATAGACCTGTTAAATTGAACGGGCTATAAAACTGTATACTCAAAACACACTTCTGAGAAAAAAGTTCATAATTTCAAACTTTTTTGAATTCGCTGATGATTTTTTTTAAGTATTCTACAAAATCTTAAGCTTAGGTTTATAT
>NW_016185439.1:3534-4922 GCF_001687245.7 Rhagoletis zephyria | reverse complement strand
TCAATGCGATAACATTGTTTGCAAAGCGTTAATCGTAAATTTTTTTCTTGTTAAAAATCAACTTAACGCTCTTACTTGCAGTAAGGCAGAAATGTCGTCTACATACACGAAGGCTCTCTGCATGCAATATCCACATCTATATATATCTGTATGGTCAGGTGTACAAATGCTATCTCAATTTCTGTTATTTTTGGGTTTGTTTGTTTTGTTGTTTTAATTCTACTTGCTTTACGAATAAATAAATCGAAGAAGATTGTTGGGTTAAAAGGAGCTCAGTTTTTCGTCTTTCAACATATCGTTTCCACAAACCGTGTACCTAATTCTTGCAAAGGCTCTGTAGGAGAGAAGAGTGTTCCGCCGTTTCATCCTCTTCAAGGCAGGAAGGACGATTGGGGTTGTTCTGTATGCCGATCGCAGTTAGATGTTTGCACCACGTAAAGTATCCAGCCAAAGCCAGCCAGTTCCACAAGTTGCCTGCAGTCCAATATGTTCAATGAAAACAAATACCTAGCGCAACCCGCAACGATGAGGGTCAATATGAGTTTCGCCTACCTGCATCCGCTCGAAGCCTCCACCACCCAGTCTTTGCCGAGCGAGGTATTTACCCAGTTTCAGGCGGTAGCGCTGGCATCGACGGCTGAAGGTGGGAGTGCTATGGCTGGATACGAACCGAGGAATACCTGGTCTGAGCCCTCTCAGGCCAAACGGTCAGATACCTCATTACCAGGTAATCCCGAGTGACGTGGCACCCAGAGTAAAGCAAGCCCGTTATGTTTACCAACATAATTTCGCTGAGATTTGCCGGAACAGTGTGGAAGTAGTAGTTACAGGGCTGACAATGGCTTGAGTGCAGCTTGGATGTCACTATACGCATGTAAATTCCTGCAGCTCCAGCTATTTTCCACCACGTAGGCCGTGGCCTTGAGGATTGTAAATAGCTCGGCTTGGACTATCGAGGCATATTTCTCAAGAGAAAGGTGAAGTTCACCCTCTTTACCTTTCATATAGACACCAGATACGTGCCGAATGTCAGTTTTGGAGCCATCAGTAGTACACTCGATAGCTTGTGAGCCCGAGCTCAGTATTCGAATTAAGCCAGCAGAACCAACCGTGTAGAATCTCCTTAGTAAAAGCAATTCTGGGGCATTGAAAAGACCCTTGTGTCTAGATCTCTGCCAGCAGCAATCTCCGCCTCGCTCCATACAGTCCAGTATCAACATCCACTTATTTTAAGCCAACAGGTGACCTTTAAGTAGGGCTGCCAGATATCTCTGTTGCCAAACCGGGACACTTAAGGGTGGGAAAGGCCTCTCGCTCCCTTCCCTTTCGTTTCGACAAAAATTACGTACGAAAGGATGTAGTAAAATTTTATTTTGACAAAAAAAAAA
>NW_016185439.1:0-3524 GCF_001687245.7 Rhagoletis zephyria | reverse complement strand
ACACCAGCAAAACAAAACAATTTATCACAACTAAAGCACAGAGAATTTTTCACAATGCATGTACCTTTTTTGTTCCTTATAAAAATACAGTTTATACTAAATACATCAGAAAACATAAAAATTAAATTTCTAAACTTTGTGCAAAACTAGGGAAAATGCAATAAATTTGGATACAAATTCGCAACTTTCTATTTAGACTTTTTTATAAAAATTTTGAAAATGAACTTTTGCAGCACATAAAAATTTAGTTGATTTTTGGTATTGTTTTTACTGAGAGTTTCTTCCATACAAACTACTTATGTTCGACATTGTTTTGTATGTGGAAGACACTGTCAGCAAAAAATAAATAATTGCAAAAAATCAACGAAATTTTCTGGTAACTTCAGACTTGCACTTTACTAACTGGCTCAAAAGCTACATTTTCAAAATTATTCTAAAAGATCTGATTAGAAATTGTGATCTGATGAAAGAGTCTCCGAGCCAATAATTTTGTACGGCACGGTACTTATAAGTGATCTAGGTTTCACGAAAGAAAAAAAATTAAATACAAGGTAACACTAAAATATCAGTAATTTGTTTCGTTGCTGTGAACTTGTTTCAAAACTTCTGGCTTTTGCTTAATATAATTGTTAAACTCTGTGCATGTCATTTTAACGTATTTAGGTACATACTTATATTAATCATCAACTATTGCTTAAGCAAAACATGCTAAATTTAAAAAAAAAATCGCATATGAAAGGGCACCAACCCAACTCGTAATAAATTTAAATATACAAATTTTAGTATTTAGTATAGAAATATTCAATTCAAATACGCCAATATTAAAATGAAGCGCTTTGCACTTAACGGATGCTTTTTCATAATTAAGTTAAAAAAAAAAATAAATAAAAAATATTTAAATTCCATGCTGCCTGTAATGGGATTTGACCCCTGACGCTCTGGAAATTAGCAAATTGTGGCAAGCATCTTCGTGCACTCAGCTACAGCCAGACATGTAAATGTGCATTCAAATGCTCAGTTCGATTCAACACCACGTGTTCGTGGTATGAAAGTATTGTTTTTAAATACGAACATTTTAAAACGATAATCAAATAAAAAAATGTTTACTATGCGTTATTTCCCCCAGTAAATTCATAACATTTTTCTTAATATCACAATGCGTTGTTTCTCTCAGTGTAGTCATTTTTATTCAAAATTTGTGCAATCAAATCGAAAACCGGGACACTTAAACGAAATCCGGGACATTTTAAGGTTGGACCGGGACACCGGGACAAATAGTCTAAAACCGGGACATGTCCGGGAAAACCGGGACGTCTGGCAGCCCTANACATGTCCGGGAAAACCGGGCCGTCTGGCAGCCCTACCTTTAAGGCCTTGCCAACTATGAAGGTGCAAAGTAAATATCGATAACATTACGATAACTCGATAAACTTAGATTTCATTAACTTGCCAAATTTTTACAACTCAATAACTGTCGAAAAACTTCGATAACTTGGTTTTTGTATTTCGATGACTTGATAACTTTCGTTAGCTAAATTTTTGATGACTGTAGATATTTCGATTCTTATTGAAAAATTTTAATTTAATATCTTACCTTTTCAATAAACTCAATTCTTATAAACAAGAATATGTATGTATTTTTCATTATTTTATTTTCGTCTTTATCTTTAGTTTTGCCTTAACTTTCTTACCTTTATCGTTTTTATACCCGAGCGCAATTATGCTATTAAAAATGGACGAAATCGGATTATAACCACGCCCTCTTCTCACATAACGGTATTTTCGAAAAATGCAAAAACTGCGATATTCCTGTAAATATTGGATTTAAATTGTTTAAAATCAGTATGTAAAGTAGAATTTTGATGCAAAATAATATTATGAAATTTTTGGAAAAAGGCGTGACCCGCCCACTTATGATGAAATACTGTGTCTTAGTAGCCGCTTCACCAATTCTTACTAAACTCGGTACGGGCCTTGCTTCGGATCTAGCTAAGAAATTTGTTGAAAATCTTTGAAATCGTTCAATCACCACGCCCACCTCTCATATAACGGTAGTTTACAGAAATGCGAAAAGTGCGAAAAATCAGTAACTACTGAAGCTAATTGACTCAAAATCGATGATTGTAATGACCACTGAGCAGAAAATTAGATTATTATACATTTTTGGATTTATGACTAAATATGTTTATCTCGTTAACCGATATATTTCGACCAACATCGGTGCATTTAATAACCTTGGTACGAAAAAGCAATTCGTTGAAAGTTATTCAAATCGGACTAAAATTGCACCGGCTTCCAGTATAACGGTAATTTTCGGATATACGAAAAC
Organism: Rhagoletis zephyria; assembly: GCF_001687245.7. Lineage (NCBI taxonomy): Eukaryota > Metazoa > Arthropoda > Insecta > Diptera > Tephritidae > Rhagoletis > Rhagoletis zephyria. The sequence goes on along the minus strand of NW_016185439.1, from coordinate 1,195 downwards.
TCTCCAAACTTACTCCAAGTTAATACTTACAACAATAAATAAGACTGTTATAGACTTTTAGGTAGTTTAAAGAAAGTTGAAACGACCTGATACCTGCGCCGGGTATATAAAATTCAGTTTCGCCCGAACTTATACTTCTTCACTTATTTAAGTTAAAAAATTAGAAAAGTTCGTCATACTTTTCACTTTTTTGAAACGAGTTTGCTAAACACTTTTGAATATGCAGTTTTTAGCCCATGCTATTTTTAGTATAATAATGTGCAAGTTTAAAGACTCCAGAGCCTAGACTGCTTAAGGTCTTTCCCCGTTTTAACATATCGTTACCTTAATATTGAGAGGCCCTATTTCACATCGTCGCTGAAATGCAAAAAAAGCTGTTATTTCATAAAAAAAATGTGCATATACATATATAAAAAAAAAGACTATCAGCAAACCAAAATTTTTGAAAAACGGCATACTCAGAAGTATTTTTTGAAATTCATATCCAAAACTTGAAAAATTTAATGAAAATTGGAGGAATTGTTGATTAAATAAAGTTGTTTTAGCAAAGCATGGACACTATTTTAATCAAAAATCACCGAAAAAGTTTTAATATGCAAAACTCAATATTAAAAAAATAACGATTTTGACATTTTTGCTTCCCACTGTAGGTTAAAAAAAAAAAATAAATAAAAAATAGCTGACGAGCCCGATTTTTGTCTGCTGCTTTTTTTTTAAATTAATAAATTAATTTATTTATTTATTGGTTACTATTCAATATCAGTGAACTTAAATTTCAACGGAATGTTTGGCAAATTAACAAATAAACTCTTAAAAGCATTTGCCGTAGGGTAATTAAATTCAATTTTAAAATTTCTAACTATTCTAGCAATACCCAATTCCATTTCCAGTTCGCTAATTCTGCGTCCCAGACAAATTCTTGGACCGAAACCGAACGGCAAAAATATGAACGGNAATTCTGCGTCCCAGACAAATTCTTGGACCGAAACCGAACGGCAAAAATATGAACGGATTGTTTGGTTTTAGTGTTTGCACGCACTCGGTTGCACTGTTCACGATATTCTCGTCCTCTCCTTTAGCCGATCGCAGCCAACGTTCTGGCAAAAATTCCAACGGATGGGGAAAATACTTTTCATTAGCCAATAGAGTAGTGGCAACCATATTCACCAAAGTACCTTTCGGCACTCTATAACCG
>NW_016185438.1:0-4914 GCF_001687245.7 Rhagoletis zephyria | reverse complement strand
ATCTTTTAGGCGCATCGATATTACATAGTTACATCCCGAGCTAATAAAATTAAGGTAAAAATATGTAACTTGAATGGAAGCAAATAACTCCATAAAACATTTGGCCGCTAGGGGGTGCTGGAATCGATTTTTATTTTTTTTATTAACCTCTAATAAATCTTGTCTTAATATTTTTTTTTTAATTCTTGTTTCGTCTTGGTTCGCTCTAAGCAATTAGGCAATTTAACAAATTTTCCAAACTTTTTTGTTTATAATCAGGAATTAAATAAACTAAACTGTAACCTAATGGCAATATTTATTGAATTTAGTTAGGTGGAAATCGGGGTTATGTTCTAAGATCTATTGCTCGACAAATGTTTACTGGCCAATTAAAAAATTTATAAAAGTCCTCTAAATGCGCTTGAATGCAATTAACTCGCCATTATATTTTCGACCCTGCCTATTGTATGCTTAATAACAAATAAATGTCCAAAAAATTGCAAAGTAATTAATCATTTGCGATTATGTGAAAACTACTGAAGATAAAACAGAATTAATTGTTTTATTTAAATTTGAAATAAATTGACTTTTGTGTGTATGTGTAAATAAGATGCAAAAAATTAACGTCTTTCTCAAATGGTTTTGGTTAAATTGTATGTACACATACCACGTGTATATATCATTTTNTTTCATTGACCGATTTTGAAAGTTAACATGGCAACAAAATAAAGTAGTCATTTTTTAAAATTTCGATTCTTGTTTAATAGAAATTTTTATTTTTTTAATCAATTGAATTTTTTCACCAACTTCTCATATACCTAGGAAAATAATTCAAAAGCATTATTTGCGCTAAGCATTCAATTTTGATTTCATAAAAAAAAATTACTGTACCTTTGCTTTTTGCAAAAAAACATGAACTAAGTTTAAAAAGATATAATACAAATGAGCTGCAAAGCAAGAAAAAAAATGAAAATAATTTGATAATCCTTGATTTTATACTTAAGGTTGAAAATTTTATTTTTTGCTTTTCAATTAATTTGTTTATAGCTTTTTAAACTCGGTTAATTTTTTTGGTAAAAAGCTTTAAGGTACAGCAATTTTTTTTTATGAAAGAAAAAATTTATGTTTATCGCAAATAACGCTTTTTGAGTTATTTTCTTAGGTATACGAGAAGTTGGTAAAAAAATACAATTGATTAAAAAATAAATTTTTTATACAATTTCACAAAATAAGGTTTAAATCAATTAGCGTTCACCTAGGTAGTGAGCCTTATGAATTAAAACTAATCAATTGTTTTTTCTTATAATTTCAGACATATTACTCGATTTATTCAAAGAAATTTAAGTAAAAGGTCTGAAATTTTAAGACAAAACAATTGCTAAGTTTTTATTCATAAGGCCCAGTATTTTGGATGATGATTTCTTCGCTGAATCCTTCCCCAATTTCATGACCATATATTGGCTGACTGGAACATCTATGTGACAAGCCGGATTTTTCCAATGCTGATTTGGTTTCAAGAAAATTTTCTCCAATGCGCTTTTCATATTTTTCTTTTATCGAAATTTTTGGCAGCCCCACTAGATTTTTTTTTCTCTCAACCAACCATTTATCGCCAGCCAATTTTTGTTTTTATCCTGTGCCATTTTAGTAAAAGTTTCCCCCTTCATCACAAAAAGCAAAAAACTGTGACCAAATCCCTGAATTTGTGATCAAAACCAGGGGTTTCAAACCACTATGCAGCGAAAAATGTAGTTAGAACAAGGAAGATATTTTGAGGTTTATTATGCACTTAAAAACACAAGCGAATAGAAGACATAAAAACATCATTCCAAGGAAATAAACCCAGACAGAAATCGGATAATTTACCCGTCAACATTACCAACAAGCGCTATGAAGTTATGTAACCGATTTAGGGTTAGACACACTAGCCTAAAGCATGCCGCCTTATAGGTCTATCCTGCACGTTACCGACGATTTTGTGAACGGAAATTTTTATTATCGAAAAATTTTACCATTTCTTGTTACCGCAATTCTAGGTACGTTGGTAATGCAGTTAAAATATTCAGCAATTCAGCTATGAAATTTGTGGAAGTTCTGGCATTGCATATTTCACGGGGCAATATTTTGTTACCAACTTATGAAATGGTAACAAAAATATTACTTATTTATGTATTAAAATTGACAGGAACTTTATTTACCATTTTACAAAGTTATTGTTACCAGCGCAAAATAAACCCGTTAATGTCAGGTAAAGCTCCTCAAAAAACAGCATTGATCTTATGATTGAATATATACAAAATCTATGTAGTTTTGTATTACCTGCCATTCTGCATCAAAAACTAAATTTTGAGAAAATATACCTGACACCTTTTCACCTTTAGGCAGCGATATGTAAGTTTAATACATTCAAAGAGACAAAATTATCGAAAAATTATCATCTGAATACCAAGAAGTTTGGTGGAATGGTAAACATCCAGTTAATAGCTGAAGTTTAGGAAAAAGTGTATTTTTATTTTAATACACATGTATAAATGTATCTGTAAAAACAGTATTATTCTATGTCATCAACGTTGTATGTATTTACATATATTTCGCCTTTAATTTTCAGTGCGTCCTTTGTTGGTGGAAATTTCTTTCAATAATCAACCAATGTCTGCGGATCGCAAGTACGAAATTGAATGTCAAGCGATTGGCTCAAGACCACCGGCAAAGATTACCTGGTGGATGGGAAATATGGAAATGCATGGGCATAGTCAAAAGGTAAGATTTAAATGCCGCTCAACATAAGTCTAAAAAGTAATTTTATGAAATAAGGGAAAAAAAATTGTAAAAGCTAGGACCAGACTTTTAGCAGTAGGTATTCATTTTACTTCTTGATAACAGTTACTAAATACTTATTTGTGCAGTAATTAAATTTGTGTTCCCCTTACTTTACTATGCACTTAAACTAAATGTATATTTAATCTTTTTTTTAAAATATTTCAAAACTGTTTCATTCAGACTCAAACACCTAAAAACGATTTATTTTTTTTCATAAAAGGTTTCGGAAGATGGGAATGTTAGCATTTCGGTACTAAGCATTACACCGACACGTGAAGATCACGGCAAGGCGTTATCGTGTCGCGCTACAAATGAACTGGTGCGAAATGGCATACGTGAAACGGCTATGAAGTTGAATGTTTTCTGTAAGTATACTTTTATAGTTTTATAAAAGCAATATTTTCTTTTACTACAGCACATGCATACATACTATATAAAGAGTTCCTTTAACATTTATGAATAGAATAATATTTACAGCCGGTTTCACCAGCAATTTAAATGGAAATGAATTTTTCTTTCCTGTCAATTTCCATATAAAATACAAAAAATTAAAATAATTTTTCACTTAAATTGCTTTCGTGAAATTGGCTGCTAACATATGAACGGATTTGTTGTATGAGTAAAACGGTAAATCTGACTGTCCATGAAAATATAGTAACGCGATCAATGACAAGTCACTGTGTTCTTCTTCTTATTTGGCACTATACCCGTTTGTCAGTTTGGGCCAAGAACAAAAAACGTCGCCAGTTGCCTCTCTCCTTTTCAGATTTACCCCAGTTTTTCATCCCAAGTGTGGACAGGTCCTTCTGCACTTGGTCCTTCCATTGTGTTTATGGGCGCCCTTGCTTTCGTTGTCCACCTATGGGTGCGGGTCGAAAGATTTTTTCAACGGAGCATCATCTATGTGTACAATATGTCCAAGTCAGCGCAACCGTTACATTTTTATGCGCTTAACCATGGCCATGTCGTTAAAAGGCTCCCTCAGTTCATCATTCCATCTTCTTCGGTACTCGTCTGCCACGCGAAAGTAGCCATAATCCTTGCGAAGAATAGTTCTCCCGAAAGCCGCTAAAGCCATCAAATCTTTGTTAGACATCGTCCATGTTTCTGTACTATATAAAAGGACGGACATCATGAGAAATGTGTATAGCGCGATTTTTTGTTCGTTAAAATAGGGATATAATTTTCAAATGCCTACCTAGCCCAAAGAAGCGCCTGTTGGCAAGAGTTATTATCCAGACCAGACCAACATCGTTAGCTTCTTTTTCTAAGCTTCAAAATGCTGCGCTAACATCCCTGGGTTTCAAACAAATGGGGATACCAAATTTTAGGCATGGAATACTTCGTGCTATCAAAAACAGCTTTAAAATGAACAAGAAGATAGTGTGTGTCCATTTGCATATCTGGTGTCTTTTCCAGAATTTGACGCGCTGTGAAAATCTGGTCAATGGTGGACTAACCACGTCTGAAGCCGCACTGATAAGACGCCATCAGTGGGTTCGTGAAAGACTTCAGTATTTCACACAGTATAGTCGACAGGACCTTGTATGCAATATTAAGAAGGCTTATTCCGCGATAACTGTGGCAAATGGTGGGATCTCTCTTCTTCTAGGTTGGGCAAATTACACTGAGATTCACATTTCCGGACATGTATTTATCAGACAAAATTCTGCTTAATAGCTTGCACATGCGCCCAACCAGCTCTTCGCCGCCGGCTTTGAACAGCGCCATTCAGAAACGTTGAGAAACGTGCCCTCCATATCGCAAGTTTCTTCGGTAAATCTGTTAACAGATTACCATCTTCATCTTTGCAGGAATTAGCCCCAGTCTTGATACTATGTGATTACTGCCTTATTTTCTGAGAGAATTTACGAGCCGCATTCCTGTCTTCCAGCATCTCAAGCTTTTCGCATTCACGTCTTTCTGTCTCTTTTCTTTCTTTTGAATATACGTCTCTCTTTCCTCCTCATCTCCCAGCATCATTCCACTATCGCTCGCGTAGCTATTGGCTTCAGGATTGCTTTGTGTGAAACGTATTTCTCTGCAGAAGCCCCTCGGCAATCTTTGTCATACCGAGGCGATTTTCTCTTTGCATTAGTAGGCGTTTTTACGTGG
>NW_016185437.1:0-4914 GCF_001687245.7 Rhagoletis zephyria | reverse complement strand
ATCCATTAGATTTGATAAAAATTCGATTTGCTGGTAAGTGTAAAAAATATGTACATACTCTGTTATGTATATCGTTACTCTACTATAGAAAGGCCCTATCACACATTTTTATTTCTTCACAGAGTAAATAGCTCTAAAATCGAATAAAAAGTACAGTCTTTTAGTTGCGAATTTCTTCTGTTTTTTATTAAAGGTTCTTTGTAATTTAATATTATTTATAATTATTTTTAAATTCTATTAGAAGATTGCAAAGTAATCGGCCGACTTTTCTATAAAGCTGGATTTCAAAAGAAAATGTGTTAGGCCCTTTCTATATTAAGGTAACGTATATTAAGGTAATTATGATATTTAGGAGTGAAACTTTCATAATGAAAGTCTAGTATATCTATAAACCCAATATTCTCCATAGTGCATAATGTGTATGTGGTACCTACTAAGGTAATGTGTATGTATACAGTTGATAAGGGTATGTCTGGTTTATATTGATATATGAGGAAATTAGATAAAATTAGCAATTAAGGCGGCATGTTGATAAGGATGCAAAAATATTAGCACGTGCCGTTATCATCAGCCATTTGAGTGATCAAAGCTAAATTATCAAAATAATAAAAGAAAATAAATTGAATATGTAGGTGATAAGAGTTGATTAGAAACTTATGTAGTAGGTACTTCGTACAATCCCAGAAGAGATTTACGCCGCCGAGCCACGTTGCTGCCGCCGCCGTTTTTTGTCGTTTTTCACTCGCCGCTGCCGAGTCATGGAAACATCGCCGCGGCGGATAAAACTTTGTGGCTTTGCGCCATATTTATAACTTTGCCAGCAAAGCGCCAGACGCAAAAGGAATGCCACAATGAACGAAAAGAAAATAATTTTGTACTGCTTTTTTACACAATAAATATTACAACGGCTGATTTTCAACGCGCGCAAAAAGATGGGAGTTGGCCATCTTTTCGCTTCGCGCTGCAGCTGCAACGATCTATGTATGTGGTATGTATGCTTTGTGCATTTTCATACAATTCATCTTATCTGTCAAAGCGAATCTGTCACGCAAAGCGAAGCAAGCGTTTTATCTGGCATCTGAGGGTTAATGTTCAAAACATTCATCATATACAGTGGTCGAAAAAATTATAGATTTTGAGTATGCAATTTTGTAGCCCATTGAATTCTAGTAGAATAAGGGCGGATCTCCATAGCATGCGTATACGTATGCGTGCGTTTGACAGAAAAATTGAATATACAAGTTTTTATGGCAGCACCTACATAGCAACGCATCAAAATGTAAGAAAATTGTATGCATTTTTATATCTAAGCGTAAATGTCAAACGCACGCATACGGATACGAATGCTATGGAAGTCCGCCATAAAGTGCAAGTTTCAAATGGTTAAAAACTACAGTTAATTATTTTAGATATTTTTGTTCCATATAACGAATAAAAAACTCTAAGGGCCGTTTGCACCATGTCTAGTTAATTCTAAAGGCTCCGTTATGCATACTTGGCATTGCTTGAGCGTTGTCACATAAGGAATCTGTTAAATGAGCTTCGTGTGTAAGCGGTTACCCAACGCACAGTATTACATACGTAAAAGTCTGTTGGTTTTTGATTTCTACGTAAAAATGGTATAGCAGTGCATGCAATGCCAAGTATGCATAACAGAGCCTTGAAGGCTCCGTTATGCATACTTGGCATGGCTTGAGAGCTGTCACATAAGAAATCTGTTAAATGAGCCTCGCGTGTAATCGGTTATCGAACGCACAGCACTACATACGTAGAAGTCTGTTGGTTTTTGATTTCTACGTAAAAATGGTATAGCAGTGCATGCAATGCCAAGTATGCATAACAGAGCCTTGAGCCTTAACTCCCAGTTAAACATCTTTATCGACGTTATCGACACCCATCATATAACATGTGATCGATAAAGCAGTTAACGTGCTTAACTGAAGGATGTACCTCCAGTTAGCGTTAACTAGACATGGTGCAAACGGCCCTAAAAGTAAGGGTCCCCGAAATTTTAGTGTTGCACACCACTTTGTTGGCATGTTTTTTTGTTTTTAATTTATAACACACAAAAGGACAACTGTATATACCGAGGATCAATAGGGTGTGCCATTCAAATGATCCGGAGGGCATGAATACACATGGAAAAGATTTTAAAAAGTGTGGCAACTTTAGACACCTAGCAGTAAATGTCCCAAAATTAAATTAATTTAAACTTGCAATTTTAATACAAATCGCACATTTGCTGCAAGAGTGTCGGTAATCACAAAAATCAACAAGTGGAGAAAAACAGCTTTAAAGTTTTGAATTTACATATACTCAGTAAAAATGAATACATATTTTGTTCTAGTGAGCAACTGGTAATTGATGCAGCTATGACATGTTTACATAACATTGAAGAAAACTCACTTAACTGATTTTTTTTCGATTATGGCACTCTTGCAGCAAATGTTCGAAATGTACTTTGCACCGGATGTTGAGTGATATTCTCCTCAATCGTAATCCATATGCCGATATTACGCACTGTCTTGTCGATAGTCATTCGCACGCATCTGAAACGTGATCACCACATCATCGAAAAGCGGAAATTTTTGATGTTTAATAAATGGAATGTGTCACCGTGGCTATACAATGCCGCCAGCCAGTTAGTAGTCAAAATCGTAATAATATTGGTCGCTATATGAATGCAAACGTAATGTACATGTATGTATGTATGTATGTATATATGATAAAGAGTTGGTGAGGACTAATGCTATCATCGTTAGTATTATATTGTAGACAGCAATGCAAATATCGCGACAAGTGCAAAATATATGATGTAGATATGTACTTAACTATATGGATGTATGTACATACATTAGGCATATGATTTATAAATTGGCACCCAATTCATAAAAAATGTTGAAAACTTTAAACTGCTTTAAAAATCGAAAATTTGTATGAGAATGTCACTTTATAAAGCTCTTTAAATCTATTTTATTATTCTATCGAATAAGGCCAGACTTTTTTATGTGGGTGTTTCCATGATATCGGACCTGACATTCGTCCGACATTAAAGTTAAAAAAATCATACGAAAACGGAAGTCACTTGTAAAAAAAAAAATTGCCGTTGTGTAGCTTTGATACCGTCCTTTGGTTGACAAAAAAGTTAGAAGCGAACGCTGTTGTCGAGAAAATCGAAGAAAAGGTGGCAAGGTGGAAAATTCCTAGTGAACAAATCAAAAAAGTTGATTTTGTATCGTTGTCATAATTCTGACTTCAAAAATGGTGGAACATTTTTTCCCCTTTTTTTTGTTTATCCTAAAGGTGGTACCTCAAGTATGGTTCCATACTAATTAAGTTTAGTTCCTATCATTGGATTGAAGAAATCAATGGTAGTCCTAAATTGTTATATAAGAATTGAAGTCGTGTTTTTGTTTTACTTAAAAATTACTTGTTTTTTTTTTTAGTAGAATTATTTTTCTTTCTCGGAGTTTCCTCCGGGAATCTCTTGTACCACATTTTGACAAAAACGCTATTTTTATTGGTTTTTCATCATTCTTCATTCGCTCCTGAAAGTTATATTTAATTAAAAAACAAAGTCATATGGCTAATGTATGTACCTATGTACATACTCCTCAAATCTATACACGCGCCACCGTATTGTTTGGCTTTGTACAAATCGCACCCCTCTTCAAAAGAAACACAACTCAAAATTTTGCATTTTTGAAATTATGCGCTAAAAATGTACACAGAATTTTTATTTACCTTTCAGCAAAAGCTGGAGCAAATTTTTGTTATAAATTGTTAAAAAAAACCCTGAGGTAAAGTCGCCCTTACCCATATGATCATCATGTGCTAAGAAATAGTTTTTCGCATTTTCTGACAAAAGTATTATTTTGAGTTGTGACTCTTTTGAAGAGGGTGGCCGATATGTATACATATAATATTTTTTTGTAAGCAGACTTGTGTGTTTACTTTTGAACGATCCGCTTGGAAATTATCAGCATTAACTAGAATACGAGCTGGTTTTTTCCGCTGACTTAAGACATGGTCAGTTGGTTTGCTGGCAACTTTTATACATACATATGTGTGCAAATTCTATTTGGGTGGGATTTTTATACTTATTTATCATCTCATTTAAAAGATTTGATTCAGGTTTTTTTATTCTCTAAACTGTAAAATGGTCAAAGAATGAGGCACTTTCTTATTATTATTTTAACACAGGATTTCGTTATCAACTTGTTTTTACCCATTTTATTATTTTCGCGTGTTGCCAGTCGATTTGTTTACAGAAATTATAAGCCGTTAGAATTGAAATTAAAAACATTTTGCCTTAAAGTTGTTATTGCAACCATTCAAAGGTGATAAATCACATTTTGTGGCAATCTACAGATGCGATCAACTAATTAGCGACGAAATTTAAGTTATATAAAATTGCAAAAAAAAAATCAATGGGTATGTAGCCCATTCAATTTTAGTCTAATAAAGTTGAAGTTTGAGTTAAATTTTTTTTTATACGAAAAAAATCCGCAACTCCACAAAAAAAGTTCTAAAAAATTTACTGCAAATCCTAGCTACTTCAAACTTGCACTTTATTACACTAATATTGAATGGGCTACAAAACTGCATACCCGAAAATTTTCTAAATAATCTAATTAAAGATTTTGCAATTTTGATGCAAATTTTTTGAAGTTCGATTAATTTTTTGCAATATGTGCAAGCTTTGAAACTTTTTTTTCTGCTATATATCGAATTATACTTTAAATGAAAATTTAAAAAAATAAATAAATAAACATAATTTGCAAACAATATAATTTTGAATTTCGCTGCTAATTAGTTGATCGTAATTGTATAGTTTGAATGAATAACGTCTCAGTGTGAAGTTAAGTTACTTTTTTGACATTCGGTTGACGTCATCCGCTTTCTTTATATCGA
>NW_016185435.1:0-4914 GCF_001687245.7 Rhagoletis zephyria | reverse complement strand
CGACTTTAGCTTCAGCGCAATAAAAGCCAGTGTTGGCAGTGTTGCCAGTGTTTGCGGAATTTCGCACTTTTTTCGGAATTTAATGACTAAAAAGGGCGAATGGGATTTTCTGTCGCTAAACGTGATTTTTTACATATCATACCAAGCAATAAAATTTCGTAATTGATAAATAGGTAAGGTTTGATTAGGTTGCAGTGCCTGCCTGCGAACCCACTAGCACACATGGCCCTTAGGTTGTGGGCCCGTTGTGATATCCCGCGGATCGTTAGAACCCTCCTTCTCAAACCCTCGTGCGGATTTTGCGAAATCCAGAAGTAGCCGTATTACTACCTCAACTATGTCGATTAGGTCTTTAAATTAATCCTGAACTTATAAACTTTCGTCTTCTTCTACAAAGTACGGGGCATTCGCATAACGGGTGCCGCAATGTTTCTGGCTCTTCTTCATTTCTGCAGCTTCTGCATTATGTCATTATGGGGACTTCTCCTCGTGATTTCCGATGGCAACATGGCCTGTTAGCAGACCCACAGCTGCGTCTAGGTCCCCTCTGCCCCATTTTGGCCACGTAAGGTTCCTACAAGAATCGATATTTCTTGGGATATTGGGCTCGAAGTTGTTCAAAAATTTAGCTCAATAAACCATGAAAATTCCACAATATCTCAACTTCAAGACCCGATATCTCAAGAAATATTGATGTAATACCGAGAATTTCATGAAAAAATTGGGTTTAGTGACCCGTACTACCTCGCTGGTGGGAGCCAGCGGTACGCCGAAATGGACACTTTTGTAAAGCATTCAATTCTGAAGAAATATTTTGCTTGATCAAGATTATTACCATAAAATGACTTTTGAAGAGAAAAAAAGTTTACGTGTATTTTAAACGTGAAGTGTTTGTACGCCTTGGTCGAGCACTTAATTTTAAATTTTCTGTGAATTTTTTAGGTATTTCCCACAAAATTTCGAGGTGAGAGTGAAAAAATAACACCCTAATATAATATATANGAAGAAGTGCAAGTTTCAAGCGGCTAAAAAATTCCGTTGATTTTTGGCAATTTTTTTGCTGGCAGTGTCCTCCATATAAAAGAAAATTGTCGACATACTTTGTATGGAAAAAACGTGAAACACCTTTAACCAAAAAAATACGTTATAGATACATACAAAGCGGGATTTTTGTTATAACTTTAGTATTTTATTAGCCCAGTTACTGGCAACACTCATAGCAGCACTCGCCTATCAATTTCGCGCTCTCGTAAATTATTGTTATTCCATCGCCAACACTCGAACATTTGCCACAACACATCCCTGCAGTAAAATTTAGAGACAGTCTGACAAAGCGCTAGTTCCGAACTGCATATCTCAGAACTATCTCTGACTAGTGCAAAAGGAATGCAGAGCGGGACAGTTGAAACTTGCGGTGTAAACGTGGAAATGCTCACAACTCATACAATACCAGAGTTGCTTAGCGAGAAGACCTCCGACTCAACTATCGTTGGTCGCGAGTTTAAATCGCGGTGGAGGCAGTTGTGAGTTTTCAAATTTAATGAATTCAAATTGTTGCGTGCAGCTAGCTTACAATATTTTTTTTTTTTTATTAAATATGTAACAAAAACGGAATCTGTAACAGAAAAGAAAAAACGAAAAAAATGTCCAAAAATCAAATCTCAAAAACATTTTTAACCGACTTCCGAAAAAGGAGGAGGTTATCAGTTCGTTGGAATATTTTTTTTATTTTTATTTTTTTTTTTTTATGTATGTTACCGCATAACTTTGGACCACGTCAAACGATTTCGATAATTCTTTTAGCATCGGAAAGGCAGTGTCTCAGAGGTGGTCCCATACTAATCTAGTTATGATCCGATCAGTGGATCATGAGATATATATATATATATATTTTTTTTTTATATGAGAGTGGAAGTCGGTTTTTTTTGCTAAAAATTATATTATCTTATAACAAAAACTGTCCAAAATGGAACCGGTTAGAAACTGGGCGACAATTGCCATCGCCAATGAAATCGCCGTGTAAAGCTGGACAGTTGAAAGCATTTCTTGGGTATTGAGCTAGAACTGGTACTGTCGGCAAAAGGTCTAGTTCTACGCTAGTTCTAGGCTAGTCAGATTTTCTGCAGGGATATACATATATACATGCATGTCTGTGGTCATAAGCAATAACCGCCTAAGTTGAAAAGCCTGAATTCGACAAAAATCGTTTTTAACATTTCGATTGTAATGTTAAACTTATGGAGAAACCAAAATATGTTCGTCTATAACTTTTTAAATAGCCTAGGTGGCGAGATGGGGACTTCACGTACACATGGAATAGTAGTTGCAGAATACGATAGCATATATAACTCAATTCTTTCTTAAGTCGACTTAGGCGGTTATTGCTTGTGACGACAGATATGTATGTATACATATTTATATGTAGATGTACATATGTGCATTAGGGCGGTGCAAAATTACACAGGAAAATTCACGTTTTGGAATTTACCTGCTGCCACCCCCATAATAAGAATATTTCTTTTCAGATATTTTCAAAAAATAAAATTATGAAATTTTTTTTTTAACTTTAAAAGGTTTTTAATCTTTTTCATATCGTGCGTAATGTGGTTGCGAATCCATAAAATAAAACATTTTTGTATATAAGGGATAAGATTATTTTTAAGTCAAATATGCATCTTAATTTCTAGTTTTGATAACCTCTGAAGAGAAATTTTTTCATTCTATCAAAAATTATGTTATTGTCGGATTTTCAATAACAACCTACCTAGGGCAACCTTTTACCAAATTTCTTGAGATATCTCGTCATCGTATACTCGGACAGACGGCCGTACAGTCAGACATGGCTTAATTAACTTCTCTATTCATTTTGAGCATTTTGGTTTATATACCAGGATGTTACAAACAATCGTTATGCGAAAAAAAGTTATAATACACTATGGGCCGTTTTCTCAAACAACCTGTAACTTTAAAGCTCACTTTATATTTAGAGGTTGCATTGAAATTTAAGGTTGTGTCTAAAGTAATGCATTTTATTATCGGGTTTAAATTGGTTTACAACCAAGAAGCATAGATAAGTCAAAAACCGATAATAGTATGGCTTAACTTTAGACAAAGCTTTATTTTTAATCCAACCTTTAAATATAAAGTTAGCTTTAAAGTTAAAGGTTACTTCAGAAAACGGCCCTCACGGCGCTCGGGTATAAAAATACGGGTGCCCTTATTTTCGATATTCTTCAATTCTGGATGAAGACTGGAAAAAATGTTTTGGGCCACCCTGAAGTATTTTCAGCTGCACATAATACGAACAACTGCAATAATAACCCAGCAAGAAAGGGCGCTAACTTCGATATGGTTTATTCTAAGGAAGAAATTATTCTTCCAATAGAGATTTGTATTGAAAGACAATTTCATTCAAAATAAGACTAACTTCTATATTTGAAATGTATCTTTCTTCGGTATGAGGAATGAAATAAAATTTAAAGTTTTGAATTTACATATGTACATATATATAATATATCGATGGTCCTGTGCAATAACGACACAATTAAAAATTTAAAAAATTCCAAATATTACTCTGTTAAGTGTCTCATTTCTCTAATCTTTGTATAATCCATGGTAGTACTTACTTAAGCAATCCTTGATACTTACATACTTTAGTAAGTATTAGACATAGATTAGACAAGGATTACGCGGCACTTAACAGTAGTAAGATTTTGAATTTTTTAAATTTTGAATTGTGTCGCTATTGTCATTAGCAGCTCTGATCCAGTACTCCATGAACTTACAGGTTTTTACACAAACTTGCAGGAAGTTACAAGAAAAATGATCCCGTACTGCAAATTCCTTCAAAATCCTGTAAATGAGAGCGATTTTTGGAGCGTTGTGTAGAGAATGCAGTTGCAACATTTTACCCGAACTTCTACTTCTGGTAAAATCATGAAAAGTGTCAAGCGATCACTGGTTGACGTTTTTACAGGAAAAATGCCTTTTTTTGTTCCCGTACTTTCTGTTGTTACTCACTAAAAATGTAATTTTTCCAAAATATCGTAAAGAAAAATCGATACATTTTCACACCCGTTTTGCTATATCGTAAACTAAGTCGAAACTACTTACTGCCATCCCTGAATTGGCGCGTCAAGCGCCAAACAACTGTCAAAAATCCTCATGCCCATACAATTTGTATGAAGCATCCCACAATAACGCAGCGCTAACGCCGAGCAAATGGAATTTTAATTTTTGACAGGGCGTTACGTGTTGAAGTTGGATGCGGAAGACGGAAAGAAAGAGAAAGGACAAAAAAGTGAAAGAGGAAACGAGAATAAAAACGAGAGGATCTGAGAAAACGTCAAAAATTACGACGCGTTGATTTGGGGATAGCGCGCGCTGACACTCGTCGACCATGGATAACGCAACGCTTAGCGCTCCAATTTAGGGACGGCAGTTAGTAGAAGTCTGAAATGCGACTATGAATAGAGGTAGAGAGTTGCAACTTTGTTAGTTTCGACTTAGTTGCTGGACTATGAATACGCGCTTTTGAATTCAAAAGTTGTGAAAGCTAATGGTGATGCGCTAATCACAAAGCCTAATTTTATGTAAAATCTGATGAGAAATTTAAAGGTAAATTTGAACCAAAATAAGAAAATTTTTTATTTGGGAAGAACATTCTTTAGAATTATATTTTTAGATTGCAAGATTGCAATCAAACTAAGAAAACGGAAAAATAACAGCATAATGCGCGCGTTGTTTTTGTTTATTTCTTTATTTTTTGTACCGACATATGAGCTGCTCACCGTGGCAGACGACAGTGAGCATGTTGGCGCACATCTTCGCGCACATATTCGTCGTGTGTAGCCAATGTTATCCGCAAAAAACATGGATTGTAAAAAACATCGATGTTTTCAAACATCGATTCTA
>NW_016185434.1:4670-4915 GCF_001687245.7 Rhagoletis zephyria | reverse complement strand
AAAGAGAGATTAAAACAATAATTAGTAACTAAATAAAATATTGATATTTATGTGTACGTTAGAAAAAAAGTTCTACTCGTCTTATTGAAACTAAGGGATAACACAACTCTAGCGGCCGGAAATAGGCCTAAATTATAGGGTTTTACGGGAGTATGAACAAGTAATTTTTAGCAAAAAAAAACCGACTTCAACTCCCATATAAAAATATATATATATATATATCTCATGATCCGCTGATCGGATCT
>NW_016185434.1:0-4606 GCF_001687245.7 Rhagoletis zephyria | reverse complement strand
AAAAAAAAAAAAAAATAAAAATATTCCGACGAACTGATAACCTCCTCCTTTTTTGGAAGTCGGTTAAAAATGGAACTGAATTTATGTTTAAGAGCGTTTATTGAGCATATAATTATGTATGAAAAACATGTTTTGTATTATCAATTAGGTACAAAATGGCGGCTATTTGTACAGCCAGCTACTTAATGCTTTCGATAACATAGAACTCAATTATCAAAAGTACTCAATACTTTCCAACACTAGTTGAAATACTGTCAAATCGAACCAGGCAATACGTAGTCTAGACGTAGGGGTATCGTCCAATTGAAAAAATGACGTTTCGAGACAAAAGTAATTTTAAGTTTTACATGCGCTCAGACGAAAGTCGACGCAAATCCATTAAAAAGTTGTATTTTGCTGTGGAACATAGTGAGTGTTGTTTTTAGTATACTAATTCTAGAGTGGTGTTACCCCTTAAAAATGCCAGCATTTTATGCATTTTTCCGGGGATCGTAAGGGTTATCTTTATAATAAAAATCATAACTTAACCGTTAAAATTGGATTTATATTTTTCTGATAAAATTTAATAGTTTCTTCATGATTTTTAATTTTCTGATCAAACATGATCGTTATGTTTGATTTAAATTTTTTCGATAAACTTTTGTTGTTATTTTTAATTTTTTATTTTTTTGTCATATTATAACCGTTATTTTCTGATAGATCACACACGATTTAGTCTGCGTCTTAATGATGAGAAATGAATGAGAAAAAAATAAAAATTTAAAATAACGACTATTTTTGGCACGAAAAATTAAAAATCACAAAATAATGATTTAATTTGATCGGCAAAATAAAAAACAAAATTTAACGATTTAGCATTAATCTAAAAATAAAAAAGTCTTGATATTCCACGTTTATTTTCGGTTCCTGAATTTTTCATGATCCTGAGAGATACATATACAGCTCCGAGCAATGCAGTTTTAATGATATATCCGACCTTAGAATCGGGTCATAAATAAGATGGTTATGAAGAAAACTCTATGTTGGCTTTTTTAAAGACATGTCAATATTGCTAATTTTTATTACGCCAAACTCTTATCAAAGTAAAAGCTTCCGGCGTATATACAATTTTTTTTAAGGGGTTCGACCGTTGACATATAATACACATCAATTTATTTTTCTTAGTAAACATTAGGCCGGTTCGATTTTTAGCAATTAAATATTACAGTAACAAAGAACGTGCAGGTTTTATGAGTAAAAATTATGCACATATCATAAGCAAGTAAGGCCTGCAAGTTAACCGAACTGGCTGAAGTTCGTGGATATTATTGCTTAGTGTGATCTTTGGCATGTTTTTTGCGTTGCAATTAAATACTTTCCTCTTTTTTCTATGCAAAATGAGTCCCATTAATGTACCTACATACATACATACATATGTAAAAAAAAGAACAGGTATGTGTTCATTTATTGTTGCTAGGTGTTCCAGCGCGTGTGTCGCATGCATGGCCTTAGTGTTCCCCACCATTGCCATTTGGCGCACTGATAACCACATGAGCTTTAATTTGAGTTTCAAGTTTTCGCAGCGAGTGTTGGTTTTTGCATAGTAGTTCTTGAAGAACTGTTATTATTACATACATACATATTTTACTATGTATATGAATACAAACATGCATATGCATGCACATACATGCATGCATACATACATACATTAGGTATTGTAATATTCACTACAACTACATACATACATATATGTAATTCAAAAATATTTGCAACAAAACCACTCTCGTCGCATCGTTTACAGAGCTCATACTTTTGCATATTTACGCGCTTAGAAATTCGCTGCAGAATGGCGTACGTGCGAAAACGCATGCAATTTTTATTGAGGTTTAATTTTCATACGAGCACCAACTTGGAATCGGAGCGGTTGTGCTCGCGGACCCGGCGCTTATTGTTTATTTCCCGGCTTAAAAAAAAATAAATTTTAACCCCAATTTCGCAAACTCAACCGCAGTATAAATGAGCTATGGGCACATGTATAAAAATTTGCAACAACATTTCCACATACATACATATGTAGCAAATTGCTTGTTTGATAATCTGAGTAATTTGTGATTGATGAAAAAAAAAAAAAATTTGTACTCAGAACACAAAACTATTACTCAAATTGACGATTTGAAGGGAATTGTTTAATTCTAATAGTAAGTACTATAAGTCGATATATGTGCATATATATAATAATATCCTTAAAACTTGTAATTACTCCAACTCATTTTAAAGGAAATTGTGCATTATTTTCGAATATTTGAAGAAAAATTTAAATGCCAATCATGCGCCAGTAGATTGTGAGCGGCTACAAATTTGCAGGTCGCATAGTGCATATTAGTCTACATACATATATCTAATCTTAATGCACATGTACATACATACATGCATATCGTCACCTGAAATGCAAAAAGTCGCAACTAATTCAAAAATTCAAAATTCACTTCTTGATTGGTATGATGGATTTCATCGAATTACAACTACCCACATCGTTTTATGGAAACAAAAATAAATTATTAGTTTCGACTTTTTCCATTTCAGTGACGATGCTTGTAACGGCTTTTTGCATTTCAAGTGACGATATATATTACATGCGATTAGTAAATATTTTGACCAGTATTGTTCATGAAAATATTATTTAACATTCTTGATTAGTATTACTCACATTTATACATGCCTACATGTGTGTGTAGGTAAATATTTGCATGCATATTGCAAGCTTAGAGTGAAGAGTTGCTAAGTCCACGCGACTCGATAGAATGGGACACTAATGACAATTTTTCGTATTTTTTGGGGCTTATCAATTTTAGTATGCCTTTTTTCGATCTTTTTGCAGACGAGGCATTTGTGCTTTCGCGGGCTTCGTACTTCAAAAAGTGACGTTTTATAAAAAAAAGATCGACTTAACCCGTTTTCTCCCTAATCTCCCTAAGCTAGCTATGGACATACGCTTGTATGTATGTATTCCGTTTTTCTGAATAAAGTTTGTATTTTGACTGCTGAGTGAGTGGAAGATCGACCTATCTCGGCTGGCAGTTCGCAAACGCCCTAAATATCTCAAAAAACTTTTCAAGAAGGCCATATTTCAGAATTTGGTTGAAGAACGCCCTATCTCAGCATATTTTCAATACATTTTCAAGTGAGATAGGGCGTTTTTGAACTGAGTTCTGAGAGAGGGTGTTTTTCAATAAAATTCTGAAATAGGACGTTCTTTGAAAAGTTGTTTGAGATAGGGCGTTTTCCAACTGGCTGCCGAGATAGGTAGATCTTCCTCTCAGCAGTCGATTACAAGTGAATAAAAAAAAATTGGAAGTTAGCTTTTCAATCATGAAACTTTGGTTACATATAGAGAAGTAGCATTAGAGTGAAACCTTAATGGATATAATTAGGGTATTCACAACATGTCGTAAGCGTCGTTATGTTTTAATGTCGTGCATTTTTTTTTAATGTATAAGAACTGTTAAACTGTTTTTGGTGGGTTTTTAACAACACCGAAATGTTTTTAAATTAATAAAAAATATCTAATTATTATCCCTGCGAATCCACTAAAAGCATTCAAATCATTATTTACATCAAAATAATTTACGATTTTAAGACATAGATACGCTTAGAACATCTTGTGAATACCCTAATTCTATAGACATCAGAAATTTATGATTGCAAATATTCCTAAAATATTCTTTAAATATTCAAAATACATATGTACATTAGAGTGGTCCTCAAAAATCAAAGGAACGATTTTTTTCAGTCTCACCCCTAAATCGGTAATACCAAGGTCATAGATATCACATATAAATTTTGGTCCCAATTGGAGACCGTTAAGGTTCAAGGGTTCAAGCTCAGATTCCTATATAGAAACTTAAAAAATTAATTTTTTTTTTCAATTTAATACCTAAAATGGATACTACCGTAAACGAAGATGTCATATATAAATTTTGGTCCCGATTGGAGTGGGTTAAGACGTCTTCATATGGTAACCTTAACTTTAAACCCTGTGCGACACGCCTTAACCGACTCCAATCGGGACCAAAATTTGTGTGATATCCTCTACCATAGTAATATCGAATTTGGGAATAAGTGAAAAAAAAATAATTTTAATTTTTTGAGTTTTTATAGAGGAATGTAAAATTTGCACCCTGCCCGCCACGCCGTAACGGCCTCCCAATTGGGACCAAAATTTATATGTGATATCTATGTCGGTGGTATAACCGATTGAGAGGCGATACTGAAAAAAAGCGTTCATTTGGTTTTTAAGGACCATCCTTAAATTTCACAACATAAGAAAAATCTAATTTGTTCACGAAATAATAAAACTGCTCTTTAGATTTTATCTCTGAAATCAGGATTTTTTTAAAGACATTAAATATTATAATTTCTAAAAAAAATAATTTAAAAAATGCAGTGTTGGGTAAGATGGGTATCAAATAGAAGAGAAAATTCTGTAGAATTGAAAACATTAAATTTAAATTTTTTTGATAGGTTTTGTTTATCCTAATAAAGTTAGATGACCGCTGTGGCTGAGGAACTTGAAGTGCGTACTACCACTCCGTAGAAACAGTTTCTAACGTTCCGTTAGCAACAACTA
>NW_016185433.1:0-4915 GCF_001687245.7 Rhagoletis zephyria | reverse complement strand
ATAAATCAGTAAATATTGAAGCTAATTTATTCAAAATTGATGCTTGCATTTCTTTACCAAGAAATACGTGTATCGTAAAATTTTGGAAAATGGGCGTGGAACCGCCCACTTATGATCACATATAAGTATATCGGTAACCGTTCTACCAATTTGTACCAAACTCGGTGTGGTTATTGTGCTTGCCAAATATAAGCAAAACGTTGAAAATTATTGAAATCGGACTAAAATAACGGCCGCTTCTCATATAACGGTAAATTTCAGAAATGCTTCAAACTTCAATATTTCGAAATTGAAGGACGCTAATTTACTCAAAATTGATACACCCCGGCTTACCATCTAGGTTTCGGAAAGGTGAAAAAACTTTTTTTTTAAATACTTGCGCCGGGTATTTAATGTTCGGCTCCGCCCGAACTTAGACTTTCTTACTTGTTTTTTTATTGAAACTTTATGGTCCAACATTTTCACCAACAATGCACGTTTACAATTTTCATTGGCACATTCATCTCCTAAGATTATTGTTTGGTGGTCATTTGCCGCTTTAAATAACCTAAGGAAAGTGTTTTATCCGTGAAGAAGTTCTTGAAGTACTCCAACTGTGCAATATTTCATAGCACGGGTATTCGCAAAACGAAATAAATTTGAAGAATTTTTTCCTCTTCACTTCCTGGCAGCAACAATGACCCGGTTCTATAGAGAATGTCCTAGAAGCTTTACAGTATAGTTGGTTGGCAATTTCAAAATGGGTTCGAATCTACAGAAATGCAATATACATATCGTCGTTTAAAGTACAAACAAAAGATAATGCAAAACCGCAAATGTGAGGTTGCATAAATTATTTTCTAGAGTGTAAAAATACTCATATTTCAAAATGGCCCTCTTTTTTTATAAAGCAATCGCATCTGGCTAGTATATTTCAGGACGAGCAAATCAAATTTTTAGCAGCAAATGTCAGTTACGCGGTTTTGCAGAATGACGATGCGCGGTTTTGTACTTTAAACGACCATATACTTATTTCAGACGAAATAACTTAAAAGCTTGAACCCGGATCGGATCGGATAATAAATAAGATTTTTGGTAATAACAACAAACAAAACCCAAAACAAAACCATCCACACACACACACAAAAAATTTCCTTAAAATCCGTACAATAATTTAGGTGGATTTCACTCACATACACACCTACAGAAGAAATATAAATACATTCAAAGATAGCTAAAAGTCGGTACATTTGTAGGCCTCATGCCGCCTTTTCAAATAGCCCCAATTTTCTCCATGAGTATGGGCTTGACTTCAACTACATACATATCTCCATACGAAGTTCCAGTACCGCAACATGAATACTTTCAGAGATATGCAGTATAAAAATTTGGTTTGTATGGGAGGTGCCACGCCAATAGCTCCCATTTTTCTTCAAGAGTATGTGGTTGATTGCGGATATCTATATAACGGGTGATTTTTTAAGAGCTTGATACCTTTTTTTTTAAAAAAAACGCATAAAATTTGCAAAATCTCATCGGTTCTTTATTTGAAACGTTAGATTGGTCCATGACATTTACTTTTTGAAGATAATTTCATTTAAATGTTGACCGCGGCTGCGTCTTAGGTGGTCCATTCGGAAAGTCCAATTTTGGGCAACTTTTTCGAGCATTTCGGCCGGAATAGCCCGAATTTCTTCGGAAATGTTGTCTTCCAAAGCTGGAATAGTTGCTGGCTTATTTCTGTAGACTTTAGACTTGACGTAGCCCCACAAAAAATAGTCTAAAGGCGTCNCGAACCGAACACTGATTTTGGTAATAAAATTCAATGATTTGCAAGCGTTGCTCGTTAGTAAGTCTATTCATGATGAAATGTCAAAGCATACTGAGCATCTTTCTCTTTGACACCATGTCTGAAATCCCACGTGATCTGTCAAATACTAATGCATGAAAATCCTAACCTCAAAAAAATCACCCGTTATAAATTATATTGTATTATTATATTTTGGCTGTAGCCAATGTTTCTGATTGTCGCAAAAAAAAACTTGCCTAGTGACGAATTCGCCCCTTGATATGGTGGTTGCTCAAAGATATTTACTGCGTGGCGACGAATAACTGTTACCCCGTTTTTTTTTCGAGAATTAAAAGGGTCCTTTATAGATTTTGCGAAAAAAATATTTTATTATTAATTTTCACTGATTTTACTTTAGTTGCATTAATTAGCTTTTAATTTTGATCTTTATTTCCATTTGCCAGCAGTTTAAACTTTGAGAGAAAAAGTTCATTTGGCAAGCAAGTCTTTTTCAGGTGTATTTTTTCTTTGTATAAAAAAAATACAAAAAAAAAGAAAAAAACAAAAAAACTCTATAAGGTTGGTCGGGCTTGGCCTGTAGATGTGCAAAAAAAAATTTTAATTTTTGAAAAGGGTTGCCACCTGTTACAAATTTTATTGAAATTATTTAATAAGTTAAATTAATTAGATATTACAATATGGGTGTCAATTGAACTAGTTTTGAAAATACTTTACCTCTAAATGACACGTAGAAGGGTTGCCACATGTCAAAAAAATCAAATTCACTTTAATTAAGGGAATAAGGTAACTGAAATATATATATATCAGTATGAGTACCAGACAAATGAATAAATTTGACATATTTAGCAAGAAATAAGTGGAGAGTAAAAACATTCCTGAGTTAATTTAAGAGTCCAGTAATTTAAAATTAATGTAATCAGAACAAATCACTGATTGGCAATGTATGTATGTATTTGTAATAAAACAACAAATAGGATGGCTTATTGATTGACGTAATTATTATTTTAGTGTAACTGAATTCGACTTTACCAACAGGTGGCAACCCTATTCGTAACCTCTTTCGTCTGACTCTCTTATGGTGATACCTATCTACTTCAATTATTTTATTCCTTTAATTCAAGTGGAACTTGATTTTCTAAACAGGTGGCAACTCTCTTGATTTTCGATAAAAAAAAAATATTTCTTCTCGAATTCAAAACTATCCTATCTTTTAATTTGGAACCAAGAGTACACACCCACAAAATTCCAATGAATCGGATTTTTATATATCAAGATAAGCATGTTGAGAGGAGCATAGAAAAAATTTCGATGAAAAAAAATGTTTTTTCTCGAATTCAAAAGATAAGCACAATGAGAGGAGCATAGGAAAATTTTCGATTAAAAAACAAAATAGTTTTTCTCGAATTCAAAACTATCCTATCTTTTAAGTTGGAACCAACAAAACACACCCACAAAATTTTATTGAAATCGGTTGAGCGGTATCGGAGATTAGCGTAAACGAACACAGTGACACGGGATTTTTATAGCTTTCATACGGTTGCCAGACGTACTGATTTTATCAGTACAGTACTGATTTTTCAACTCATGTACTGATTTTTTTCATTTCTTCAATCAGTACGCTAATGTCCTGATTTTTCAAAATCTGTACTGATTTGTACTGAATTTTCAATTCAAACAAAATACTTTAGCATTTTCTTAAGGTTTTTACATAACGCTGGAACTTCCTTAAACTGTACCGTAAAAAAATAATAAGAAAATAATTTAATTATAGTTGACATGTTTTTGATAATGTTTAAATAAAAATTAATACAACAAAAAGATCAATCGTTTTATGGGCATATCGCCGGGTCGTTACGTACCAGTTGCGATAATATTATGGTAGAGCTTAAATTATTTAAAAAGAAGGCTGAAATTTTTGTCGAGTGTTGTTAGTTATCTGGAAAATAACCTTCAGTTTAATAACAATAAATTTGAATATTCGAATGGCTTTTGCCTATAACTTACAACTCCTTTTTCTCAATTTACTGACACTTTAAAAGAATATTGCATAAAAGATATAGAGTTAGATACTCTTTTTAGCGAATTCTTAGTCTTTTAAAGTTTTTGGGTAGTTGAAAAAATAAATTTAAGCCATCAGGAATTATATCGAGCCCTAACCGCCAAAATAACGTAAGCGACATATTTTTCAAAATTTTCTTTTTGATGCAGAAATGTATCTAGATGCTCTAGGAATATTTCTGCATCAAAAAGAAAATTTTGAAAAAAATTTCGCTTACGTTATTTTGGCGGTTAGGGCTCGATATATGAAGGCCTTAAATAGTGGTACTTTTCCGCAGTTTGAAAAAATATATAATTTTGTTTTTTTCAATACTACACTCAAACGAAGCAACTGAGAGGATTTTAAGTATAAAGTTTGCTTGCTGGCGCAAAGAGAGCAACCGGCTTCTAATTAAAATTATTTAAAGTGAACTTCATATTAAAGCAATTTTAAAATGAAATGTATAGAATTCTTTGACTATTGAAACACTGAAGATGGAAATGAACTGATTATTACTATTCAAAAATGTCATAAATATGAAATAATTTATTGTCTTCTGTGTACAATGATGTGTACACTCATGTTAAAATGAATAACACTTTTATTTTTTTATGAACTATATTTTATTTATATACCATAATATTGTTGAAAACACGTACTCTGGCGTTTTAAAGTATTATCTGTTACTTACATTCTTAATTTTGCTTTGACCAAAAATGTACTGAAAAGTACTGATTTTTTGGCATGAAAAAGTCGAATGTAGTGATTTCGCGCATAAAAAATCTGCCAACCCTATATGTGCTACGGCAACTCTTATTGACAAATTGTTCCATATTTTGTTGATTTTTATTCATTAATTTATATATGTATATCTCAGGTGTATTAGAAGCAATTTTTTGAGTACGAGCAAAAAAAATTATTTTAACAATTTCAGCCTTTTTGCTAAGGTACCTACTTGCTGTGTGTGTGATTTTTAGAATGTCATACAGCTGGCTAGGCGTTTAACGTGAAAATCTAACATACGACAAAATGATTTTATAAAAAAAAGTGGATGTTAAAGCTTTATTAGTTACTGAAAATTTAAGAAA
>NW_016185432.1:0-4915 GCF_001687245.7 Rhagoletis zephyria | reverse complement strand
CTTTCCTCAGTAGTTTGGTTGGTTGGTTTAAGTGGATTGTCACCCTGGTGACAAGCAATTAGCTCGTTTGCAATTTTGATTCCACAACTTGTGCAACCTACAGCCATTTGTCGGCTTTAATGAATTTTCCATCAGCATGTTGCTTAACCCATTTCCTATGACCGCTATTGGTGCAATATAATATTTATATAATCCTTGCTTTGAAATATTATTAGAGACTGCCGCTCGATCTAGAAAAATGCCCGGTATGAGTCCCCAGTCATTCGGATACCCCTTTATTCGGAGATCTTTATTCGCTGAAAAGGATTTGTCAAATTTTTCTTATAAAAAATGAATGCGTTTTCTCTCCCATGACCACCTGGACAATCTCCGTGCAGTCATTACTACAATCCCTACCTATGAAATACTCGTACTTATATGGCAAACAAATATGTGTGTACAGTTTTTAAAGATTTTTTAATTAAGAACTTCGACAGAATATTATGATTAAATAGATATCAGATTTGTCTGCGAAAAATAAGCCTAAATATATGTGTCATCAGAACTATAAACAAAATACACTCAGTGTCAAAAATATGAAAACCCCCACGTTTTGACGAAATTATTTATTTATATTTTCCATTGCAAATTTTTGTAATTTTTTTATAAAAGTATGATTCATTCAACAACTCGGGAAAATGGTGAGAATTTCCAAAAAATTTGCATGAAATTTTAAAATTTCCAACTCAATTTCTTAGAAAAATTTTGAGTGTGCAATTTTGTAAAGTGCAAGTTTCAAGTCACTAAAAATTACTGTTGATTTTTGAGAACTTTCTTATCTTATTTATATGGTAGAAAATGCGCAACACGGTGAAAAAAAACTCAAAAATCAGCGGTAATTTTTAGCGACTTTAAACTTGCACTTTATTATACTAAAATTTAATGGGCTGAAAATTAAAATTTTTTGTATGTCTTGCAGTACTGTATGAAATTAAAAATTGTTTATTGTGGTGTTTGCTGTTGAATGAACTATATTTTTATAAAAAATATAAAAAATTTTAAAATTTGGAATAGAAAATGTAAACAAATAAAATCGTCACAATGTCAGGGTATTCATATTTTTGACGCCGACTCTTTATAAATTGGTATACACTTTGCTTTTAGTTATTATGATACTTATTTTTAGGCTTATTTTTTAGCATAAGAATCCGAGGTCTAATTAAATCCCTATCCATCAATACCAAAATCTAGAGTACTGTCTATCACTTGCGCTGATATAAAGACCTTTTTAGCAAATTCATCAACTCCCACATTGCTTTCAACATTCTTTGATTACAGAACTCAATTCTTCTTTTCTTGTGGGTAGCCAAATTTTCGCACTAAGTCTTAATATCATTTATTTATTTATTTTTGTTAATATATATATTTTTTTTAATATCATTTGCACCAAACACAAATGAAAAATCATTCAGATACACATAAACCAAGATGTAGACTAAACATAATACATATACATACATATAGAAACACTCCAGCAGAATTAACACATCAAACTGAAACTTTAACAAACCAAAAATAATCAAAAAGCTATTGTAATTCGTCTATATGAAGTGCAACGCTGCATATAAAGCTTTATATGTAATCATAGATAATGCAGTTTCTTGGTTTGTTCGGGATATTATACTCTCAAAGTCATGATCACATTCGTAGGCATAATAACAGTAGCCGCTAGTTTAGCTAGTTTATGAAGATTGGAGTTTTGTATTTGTACCTCAATACTATGTAGAGTCAAAGAACCGGGTTCCACTCATTTGTCGCTGTGTATGTAGCAGTATATATTCGTACAGTCAAACGAGAGAGAAAAGAAAAGAACTCGATCAATTCAAAAAAAATCCACCCCTCTAGTCTTTAATTATTTATCGTTTTTTTGCGCGTTAATTTTTTAATTTTGTTTTTGCTTTTGAAAACTAAAATGAACACAAAAAAAGCGAAGAAAGTTCGAGCATAACAGAAGTTACTATTTAAAATACGCACACACACATTTGTACATACATAGATAAGTACTTGTAGATATTTCGTTTCACATACTCAAATAATTTGGTTTGGAAAAAAATTATATAAAGATAAATAAAATGAAATATTGACATAAATAATAATGAAAAAAATAATAACATGGGAAGCACAATTTTTGAACAACTTTTCTAGCACTTCCGTGCGGGGCTTCATGTTTCTCGTTAATTTAGTTTCCATGGTTGCAACTGCGCCAAGTTCTCGTATATTTTTTTTTTCGAAGTGCTCTTATTATTATCGGTGAGTGGACCTACTACAGTCACAAGGCTCGTGCTCCTATTCTGCACATTCGATAAATGTGTGCTCTTCGCCATATGTGTATGTAGAGTTTTCCGTTTTCTACATATCGGTAAGACATTTTATGAGAAATGCTTAGTGATGTGCTGAGTCGATACTTTGAAGTATTGATCGATACTCGGTACTGATTTAAGAAGTACCTAATACTTTCGATACTCGGTACCGAAATTAAATTATAAATAAATAAATAAATTTTAGATCTACGAAGGTGGAAACTGATAAAATGGTATTTTACTGTTGCGACAATATCAAGAAGNTGATTTAAGAAGTACCTAATACTTTCGATACTCGGTACCGAAATTAAATTATAAATAAATAAATAAATTTTAGATCTACGAAGGTGGAAACTGATAAAATGGTATTTTACTGTTGCGACAATATCAAGAAGCCGATGAGAGTGTTTTGATATGTGGTTTCCACATTGCTTAGTACAAATTGTTTAACTTTTGGGAAAGCATCTTCTTACTCGTTCATACTAATGATTCAATATTCATAGTCGAAATAAAGTCGATGCAAGTTTTTTGAGAGATATTCTGTTGAAAATAATGTCAAAAATCTGCAATTATGTATAGAATCGGTATTGGGTACCGAAATAGAAGTATTGGGTATCGAAATCTTTCTGAGGTATTGGGTACCGCGTATTGGGTACCAGCAATTCACCACTTCACTAGAAATGTGTAACTGGAAAAAAATTTAATTATGTAATAGTTGACATCGTCAAGTTTTCTGGTTACCCAGGTTTTCAAATTTGGTATGCCGATTCACTTTTCTGTTCAAGTGGTGCTCCCACGTGCTCTACTTTGTTTGAGGTTCCAAAGCATTTTCCTTTCCTTACATTCATTTCATCCGGTTAGCAAAAGCGACTCGAAGACCTGCCCTACTCGACAGTATTTTAGCTTTAAAATGGCGTCCCATAGCTTAGCCGCATAATGCAGAATCCATAGCGTAGTCCAAAAAAGCCCTTCTACTTATGTTTCGCATTAATCTACTTTATTTTAAATTTTTCGGCCTATTTCTGAATTTACATACAATTTTACCAACCAGCACTTAGGGTTTATCATCATCAAGTTTGAGGCTATGCTTCTAGCCACTCTTGCATTCCAACCATGGCCTGGGCAATCTTTTTCATAAGCATTCTGTGTTCTTCGCAGTATAAGTCTGCGCACAGCATCCAAAGATCTCGTGTCTCGGCTCCCAGTACCTAAGCTTGCTTCTCACTAGGTACAAAATGGTATTTTGAGTCATGTGTCTAACAATCAAGCTCGTTCTGCTGCCGCTACACCGATCATTTAGCAGTGTCTATGGTTTGTTGACCGGGCCTGAAGCCATGTCGCTTGCGGTCGAGCATACGTTATAGACACTTGGAGGCTATAAAATGTTGCGCTTTGATAGGTAGACCAACTGGGCCTGTCGAAGGAATATATTTGAGCTTTGTTGCAACCCATTGGAAGTATTCCATTATCAGGAGTTAGACTTTGTCCGACTTCAACCATTGTCGATTTCTTCTCACGGTCAATTTTCAGGTTATTCTCGTACGGTCAGATCCCGTGTGTTCCCGTTCCCAACCCCTTTCGTATCTTTCCTTTCTGATACCATAATTAGCGTTTATTTTACGCACTCATTCCTCTATATTGTTGAGCTTGGTTAGTACATGCGATATACAGCAGCTCATAATTGTTAAATAGTGAAAATATGCCAATACCAAGCCTTTACCCTTTCCGTGATTATCGTATTCATCCCACTTCCTACAGCTCCATTTTTAAGGCGCGCTCCACTACTTTCTGTCTATTGGACTTACTTATGCTGGCTGTAATGGATTTTCCCTTGGGTTCTTCCATATTGTACTGTACACTTCCACGCAATGTGACCGTATTCGAAACATCTGAAGCAGCATTTTGTGTTTAGTCTCGGTTTTATTCTGCAACTCCCCCATCTAATTTTCATCGTAAAGCGTTACGTATGCACTTACTTGTTTTCTACTGATTAGTGTCGTTAAAGCAAACATTATTCTCTCCTTCTAAATACCGTTAGCTCGCTTTTCTGCCCCCAAAAGTGCATATTCTTTTGGTTACATGTGCAGGAATCCCTGTTGGCTGAAGTTTTCTTAGGAGTTTCACGCCTAACATCTTTTTAACGAACTATTTTCTTACGTTCGGTTATCGTCACGTGGCATTTGCAACTAGCCTGTGGCTCCAGTGGGTCTTTACGGAACATTTCGACTACATTCTGATGGTTCATTTATTGTTTTCATTTGATTTCACTTCAAACGGCAGTCCATCTTGGCCGAAGCCGAGCATACTTATCTGGCCTGCTTTGCCGCCTTGCGGATGAACTCTCACCTAGGGCAGGAGAAGCGAAACTTCGATACATTTCTTCGTTGACTCGAGATTCGAACTCTTTGGTGTTTGTATTTCTATTGCAATTTCTTTGGCATTTATTCTTCGTTGGGTTGGGGCTCCTTACAGAAACCGGATGATTTTAATGCTCATCTGGAAGGCAATTACGTCTTCGATTTGGTATTTTCTTTTTGGTAAATAATTCAATAAACTAAACTAGAGTTGTTTGTAAT
>NW_016185431.1:0-4915 GCF_001687245.7 Rhagoletis zephyria | reverse complement strand
GGATGCAGCTGCTCCCACAAGCGGCGAATGCATTGTGACGCCAACAAGTACTTCATTGCCATAGAGCGTTTGCTGCAGTGTACGAAAATGTAGCCAGTTGTTGAATAAATGGGTTACATTCAATTCCAGCCAACCTCTGAAGTCAGTGCTAGCGTTTATAGAGGCAACGACAAGCAAATATTGACCAACTGGCTGGTATAGAGAAATGGTAAAGTTACGTTGTTGCGACGCCAACGCACTCATGCCGTGCCTGCCAACTTGGGGATCTTGATATAAACGTACTGCTGCGTGGATTAACTCCAAATCGGATGGTATATCGTTTAAATTAAAATTGAGTAGCATATCACCGGACAGTGCCGAATTTGTTGTGAAAGGTGTGGCTGTAGGAAAACGAGAAGGTAAATCAGTTTGGAAAAAATAAATTTGCAACAAAGATACACTTACGTCTACTAGCAAATGTGATTATGTTGTTGCTGAGTTCTATCTCTCTACGATCAAAAGCTGTTATAAAGTTTTCATCAGCAACTGCACGTCGGTGTCTCGTCTGTTGCTCGACTTCGGGCGAATCTCCTTCACTTATTTCTTTGTAAACCTCAAGCAAAAATTTTGTGGCTGAATTACTGTAATTTGGTAAGTAAATTATAATTAAATGTACATCAAATAACCACGAAATTTTCCTAACAACTCACCTCAGCGATGGCTGCCTTTTGAGTCGTGCACTAGCCGGACTTAAACCTAATAAATCCGCCAGTTGTATCATTTCCTCATCTGAATGGCCACTCTGCGCAATTACGAATGATCGCCAGCACAAAAATATTAACATCATACAAAAACTAAACACTTGGTGAAACATATTTTTAAAATATGTTTTGTTATTACTGCACTTCGAAAACAAATGAACCTTCTGTAAAGGACTTCTGCTTATATACCGAAATTGTTAAATGATGGCAGGTAAAAGCAACTCTTGAAACGTGATTTACGCTCGTTATAATAATAACAGGTAGCAAATGAGTTTGTATAACATGCGAAGTTTTAAAAAAGATTATCTTTTAAAGCTTGAGTGTGTAATCGTGGTTTATGCCGAATTTCCACTAGCCATTAAAATGACAAAAAGTGTATGCCATGTGGAAATGAACTTAATGACCATTTCTTTAATGTAATGACACGATTTTTTTGACGCCCGACTTTGTCATGTGCCATTTTTGCCATTTAATGCCGAGTGGAAATCCAGCATTATTCGGGAAAAATGACTAAAAACGTTCGTAACATTTTTAATTAACCTGCTATTTTCAATAACTTTCTAGTATGTTCTATAATCCATCGATGAAACAATTAAAAAAAAAAATTAATAGAGTTAAAATTAAATTAGTACAAATATAATTAACAAATGTTTGCATGAGTAATAGCTTTAACCTAGAACGGTTTTAAACAAAAACATTTACTTCACTACATTGGATACCTTAAAGAAGCAGCGCGAAGGAACTCAAACATCTGCTAGTGGCATTATATAAAACTGTACATACACCTCCGCCTGTTCTTCGGATTGCATCATGAAATGCATTTCCAATAAACCGCTTGAGTCTGTTTTTATTGCTACCTTAGTGGCGGCCGCCAAAGCTTTATGAGTCAGACGTATCTCAGTATTACGATAACATGCCGATGTAGTCTCCCGACAATTGAATAACATCATCATATCACTAGTTTTGGCTACTTCAACAAACGTCTCGGTTTTCACCACACCTAATGTTTCGATTTTAAAATGTGGTTGTCGAGGCGATAAAGTAATTCTCAACTCGTCTGCTGCTTTATTTAACTCTTGAAAGAGATGCGCTAACGACGGGCCCCTCACAAAGACGACATTCAAACTAGAACTGTTCTCGTCAAGATTGTAATCGATTACATCATCAACGTTGGTTGTTTTGATGGAGCATTCTGCAGAAATATCAGCTTCGTCGTTGGGTCGCAGCACTAGCACAAGTGGTGCTCCATGACCTTTGTAGAACATTTTTAAGCTGCAAGGAACGCCAGCAAAGAGACCCAAACACTCGGATATGATATTCATGTTTATGCCAAAAGTCACCATATCTACAACGTGAAATTCAGCAAAGCACGAAGCGGTCATATACAAATTGGCTTGTACACATTGGCCTTCTTCTACTGTGACACGTACGCCGTCTTCACTAATTTGGAATTTTCCATTCTGTTCGAGAAAATATTGAATATACTACATTTGTAATTCAAGTACATTTGGATACTTACATTTTCAAAATTCAATGATTTAATGCCTGTATAGAAAGTCTTGATCTGATCCAAACGTGCCACGAATTTAAAATTCGAGTACTGCCGTTGTGTTAACATCCTTATATTCTTTAAGATGCCTTTCTCATAAAGAGTTTTTGAATGTTGCATTCGATTATTGTCAATCCGTGCTATCTTCGTGTATCTCTATAAAACTGCTATGCATTCGTTCTTGTAGACTCTTAAATTGTTGCTCAGACACTGACTCCACTTTGAAAGTTGATGGAGATGGGTGCAACAACTGTGCCAGACGCAATGCCAAAACGTGTGCACAAGTAATTATTCTTTCTAATTTTTCACTGTGAGAAGTTTGGCTCGCTGGTTGCAATTCGTCTGGTAATCCCAACACACCCACTTTGAATTGAGTACAAGTACAGTAGTTGACGCGTGGAAACAACCAAATTGAGCTCTTGCACTGCTGACGTCTTATTTGTATTTCCGCAAGCTCACTATTTTCATATGTATATATTTGAATACTTTGCTCGTCCAAAATGCTCAAAGCTTCAACAAGAATATCTCCCAAAAGTGATTTGAGTTGCAGGAATAGGTGGTTCAGTAGTGCTTCCAAATCTATATAAATTAAAGGATGTTATTTAGGGTTTTTAGAACCGCTGGAAACCTACTTGAATCTTCATCTAAATCAGCCAAATTACGCTCGTACTCCAGCAGTGCGTCATCGACTAGTTTGGCAAGTATTCGTTTGGCTGCTCGTAAATCATTGGATTCCAATTGCATTTGGGAACAATTTAAACCGCAAGTACGTTTTAGTTAACCTGGAGATATATATATAAAGAAGATTTTAAAATTTATTCACAAAAATATATTTCAAACAAATACGCGGCAAAACAAAGGAGAAGAAAAGATGACGTTTACATTTCCCTTTGATATCTTTCGTAAACATTAGCCATACAGGGTTGCAAGCGCGCTAAGATTTTAAGTGCAAATATCGATATTATTTCGTGATTGTACGAAACAAATGCTATCGATAATTAAAATATGTTCGTACCGCCAAGAAGTCCAATAATCAACTAACATTTAGGTTTCAGGTCAACTTGAGGTTAACTTGAGAGCTTAGGTACTTCTCAAATCTCCAAACTTTGTTTCTCAACGGTACCTCAAATGGAGGATCTTAGCGTTCTCAACAAAAAGGGCATTTCTTTATATGAAAATAACACCCCTATTGCGAGTGTCGACTGGTAGTAGATAAACGCCTATTATTCGATAATCGCTTTTCCATGGTATTGTCAACGTCGTTGTCTCGTTCAGTAAGTCAGTATGAATAAATTATAGGCGCTCATCATTTTACAAATAAACAGTTGAAGAAGGATGAGCGACTAAAAACTATTCACAGTCGCTTATTGAGCGAGAAATCGATATTCACAATACCATGGAAAAGCGATAATCGAATAATATTCGTTTATCTACTGCTAGTCGACACTCGCAATAGGGGCGTAAGACTTTTTCTCAATTTAGAAAAATATACTAGTTCTCAACTTGAACTCCAATTTGATTCTCCAATTGGTCTCAAACATATCAATGAATACTAAAATTGAAATAGTAAAATAACATTTACCTTTATGGCTGAAACGACTTACATAGCAGAATATAAATATACATTTTTTATTTTATTACTCCGTATGTATTATGTAGTTAATCAATATCGTATTACAATAATTCACTTCACAGTTTACAGTCCGACAGTAATCCCGCACTTGATCCACTTAGCGTTTTATTTCATTTGAAGATTATTTGAAGATTATTTACTTTTTGTTGGTAATTTTCCTCTTTATATAGCTCTAGTTTCGGGAAATCTTTAGTTATTTGCCGGTCGTTTTTGGGGTGGAGGGCGGAGGGGGTGGGGGCGTGGCCCCCTAAGCCCCCTATTCGAAAAGGGACAGCCCCCACTTTACGAAAAGTCGCACCCCCTCCCCCTTCGGGCCCTCCCACGGACCCCTAGGGAACCGTTTGGAAAAGGGGGAAAAACGAAATTTTCTTAGGCAAACTGAGTAGTTTGAAGTGGAATATGACCCAATTAACAGAGACCGTGGGATTTTTTAATAAAAGAAATTATGCCAAATTAGATATCGGGCGATTTTGAATAAAGTATAAAAAAGTTAATTAGAAATAGAAAAAACAAGTTTTTATAAAAAAAAAACTCAGTGCGTGTAGTCCCTACGCGCGGAAGAAGTGAAACATAATAGAGGAAATTCCAGAAAGAAAGAAATGTGCGATATATATAGCCCGAACACAATGAAAACGACGAGCTACAAACCACAGCTGTCAAATTATTTTAACACGTACTCTTATGTAGATAATTATTTTGGTGACGACCGGGCTACGCGACGGCTGTGGTTGTGGCCAGATTAGATCTATTTCTATTTTTCTGGCGACAGATAAGGTTCTTCCTCTTCTTTTATGTCAAACTCATACAAATTCATGATGTCGCTGCCGCGTTCAAAGAAATCATGTCGCCATCGACAAAGCGCTTAGATAATAAAGATGACAAATTGGAAGCTGTGGTCGGTAGCTCGTCGTTTTCAATGTGTTCAGAACTTAACATACACATGTACTTATTTTCTAATATACATATATAATTTCATCTTCATCTTCATCTTCA
>NW_016185429.1:0-4916 GCF_001687245.7 Rhagoletis zephyria | reverse complement strand
ATTGACAGGTTGTTGACATCTTGATTGTTTCTTAT
The DNA here is from genome assembly GCF_001687245.7 of Rhagoletis zephyria. NCBI lineage: Eukaryota > Metazoa > Arthropoda > Insecta > Diptera > Tephritidae > Rhagoletis > Rhagoletis zephyria. The sequence continues at coordinate 4,881 of NW_016185429.1, read as the reverse complement.
TTGATACTGTTGTATGCTCTGATGTGTGTGTGTGTGTGTGTGTGTGTGTATGAAAATATATGATGCATGTAGGTTGCTGCAGGTAAGTACAACTTACGTTGGTTGACTCTTGCTGCGGCAGCCTGGCTGAACGCGAGATTATTGTGTGATAAATTATGTATCAATAAAATAAATAATATTGAATTAATTTTTCAACACAATCAAACAGACAGCAAGTCATGGATATTGTTGGTAACGACAGCAACAACCAAAAACAAGAACAACGAGACAAGAAATTGCAATTAACCGGCAGTGAAATTGAGTGCGGTACATCGGTGGATGTTTATTGCAAAAGTAGTGTGCAGCACGAATGTGTTTCTGTTGAAATATATATTTGATTGCATTTATTACAACGGGCGACAAAAAATATGCAAACCAGGGCTGCAACCCGATTTTGATTCGAACAGGTACTTTTACCGAACCGCAGCTTTTTTCGAGCTTCGAACCGAACCATGAACGGAAGCGTTTTTATTTTGAATGGCGAAAACCGAACCGAAAACCCATCCAAAAAATGGTTCGGTTCGTTCATAATGAGTATCCACTAAAGCATTTTTATTGCAAGAAATAAATATATTTTATAAAAACATTGTCTAATTTTCAATTCCGATAAGGAAGAACAGACACATCCTTTGTTTCAACCGGCGATGTCGATATCGCCGGCATACGCCAGCAGTTGCACGCTCCTCAAAAGGATTTCGCCTGAGCGGGTTAGAGCGCAGTTAGTCAACGACGTAGCGTAAACGTAGGTTGATGTACGTAGCAGCATATCAAATTTACTGTTGATAGAGAGNATCCGTCTACGCTACATCGTTGACTGTTTGTTTCTGCTCTATGCTCTATGCGGGTCTAAAGCCAGGTGAGCCTTGGTCGTCCACACCATACGCTCGATAAAACCATGCACCCTATTCCTAGTCATATTGTGGACAAAAGCCATTGGCAGAAAATGCTTGTTCACTTTTACTATGGAAGCTTATGTAAACCAGCACTGCAGTTACGTATATACCTATCGAATGCTCACGAGTGGGAAGTATGAATGATATTTATCTTTATTTCGCGTACTACAAAGCTAAAAAAGGTTTATAAGGTGGCCTCAAATTAAATAAAAATACAAATTCACAAAGAGTTTTAAATAGTGCAAGTCTCGTTGAGAAGTTTTGTAGTACCGTCTTTTCATTTTTATTTGTTCACTTCGAAAGACGCCTTATACGCTGCAGTGTACACAATTTGCCATTACACAAGTACAGATACTTTGTGTCCAATTCCTTTTCGTTGGTCAGTGCAACTTCATTTCAAATGATGCAAGTGGCATAAGTAGTACTTTGTGTCATAATAAATGTCATCGGCTTGACTGCGACCAAATATGTACGAGTTTCAAGTGGAGTTTGACAATACATATGTACATATGTACGAGTACATCTTGCAAACATCTATTTGTAGTCAATTGGAGGGCAAGTGAGTGTAAGATATAAACACTATGTTACTATGTACAAATATAGATAAACCTGTCAAATGAACTCCTCTTTATTTGCGTCTTTTGGCTTCACACCCAATTTGACACATCACTTTCGTATAAAACTGCAGCTTCATATTTATGGTATATATGTATTTTTTCTATATAAACTAAAAGCGTAAAAGTGACTGTATATACTAACATGAACATGAACAAGTCTCTCAAAAAAGTTACGCCCTCCTTCCCAAGGAAATCACAACATTTCTCCACCATATCAAAAATGGTGAATATGATGGCCTTTTTCAAGTGGTATTCAGAATCTCTGATCCAATATGGTTGGTTCATGGGACATGCTCGCCAGGATTATAGTAAACTATAATATTTATTTTTCCGTTATTATAAAAATTAACCGCGAAAGCATTGCTGTGGAGTAGACTGCAAGCTTTACTGTGGCTACGGCTGGGTTCGTGACGGAAACGGCAGATAAATCAGCAGTACATAGTGCTGCACAGGTCCGTAACTGGATACCCAGGTCCCCTAGAGAACCAACTGGTCCGGTTCTTACAAAAACCAAAAAACTGTTCTAGCGGAACTGAAACTCTATTCCAAAAAACCGAAAAATTGTTCCGAAAGAACGGAAACTCGATTCCAAACAGAAATAGAAAAACAGTTCCGGAAGAACGGAAACTTGATTCTAAGATAACCGAAAAACGGTTATGGGAGAACCAAAACTCGACTCCAAAATAACCGAACAACGGTTTCCGGAGGAACCAGAAAGTTATCTCAGAATAACCGAAAAAATAACTGAAAATCCATTCGAAATAAATCGAAAATGTTTTCGCACATCGACCTCGAAGCGCAAAAAATTTATTGTTTTGTCATAGAGTCTAAATATGAAGACTTACATTAACTGCGTTGTTTTTGAAGCTATCGACTTGAAATTCCGTTTTTTTTTTACGTAATTACAAATTGAATGTTTTGCTAGTTTTCTTCCTCACCTTTGATAGTGACAACAACGAAAAAATCATGTTTTAAAATGAAAGCAATACTTTTTTTTAATGAAATACTAACGTGGAAAACGCGAATTTAAATTTAATTACATATACATATGTTGTTTATCCAAATTTTTTTTTAAAACAAATGTAAACGTAAGGATTGAATGAAATATACAAATGTACTTATTTATTTTCCTTACTTTATAAAAAAATATGAAAAAATTTAATTTTTTTAAAAACTATTAGAATTCTCCAATGGCGACAAATTCCAATTAAATTTAATATCGAAGATACTACTGCAATGGCAATAAGTGCCATTTCCCATCCCAGTAGTCGCTTCCTACACGCAGAAAAGCGTAATGCAACTAAAAATTTAAAGAAATATGCCAATTTCAAGAGCACTCTTGAGGGCGTGGTGGAAGACCGGTCATCCTGGTCAAAACGACAGTCATCGGTGTAAGAGTAATAATCGGCATCTAAGAAATTTCGGCCACACATTCCAATGCTACACTATCCAAGCCTAACTATCATGAGATTGTTAGGGAGAGGAATCTCATATGAGTGGAAAGCTATTCTACTTCACCTTCGAAGCTCAACGTTTGTATTCTTCAAGAGCAGAGTATACCGGAACTCTAACGGGCCATTGTGCGAGTAACGGCTTGGAATACCGGGCTTCCTAATGAAATCTGCAGGAAGCTTAAACAGTTTCTCTCGCGTGGTACATAATTTTCGGTCTTGACTACTCCAAATAGCTCACGAAGATGGAGCTTTAGCTTTCAAGTCATTGTATCACAATGGGACTTCAAATTAAGCTGTAGTGCGCCACTCCTTGATTGGGGCAGTCTTACCTATACCAGGCCTTCTTTTCTGGTCTTTTATCGGAAACTTTTTCATGGCAGAAGTGTATTGCATATTTAATCATTTGCTTTCATTGATAAGAGACGTACTGTGGGAAACCGTGTATCATCGGCATACACTTACAACAACCGCCACAGTAACCTAGAGGACCAAATCACTGTTTCAGTACGCCAAACAGACCTTCATTATTTCCAGCCGTGGCTGCAGAGCAAAGAGAAAAAGTGCTAAGAAAAAATTGACGTTTAAAACTGAATAGTATATCTATGACAGTTTGACATTCTAATTCAATTATAGACTTTTCCAAGACAGACAGCAAAAGTGGTCACAGAGTGGCTAACTATGGCAGAAGCAACAGCAGGTTTACCAACTTGAAAATTGCGATAGACAAAAACAAGAGCTATCCGCTTCATTGATATGAGCGCTGCTATAACTGACTGCTGCAATGATAGCTTAGATGATGGCTCGAATGATGGCTCTCAAACGCGTCTCAAATGCGCTTCAAAGCTGCACTGTTGCAAAGGCTCAATGGCAAAAGTAAACTTGATGTGCGATTGAGTGATGTTGTGAATACCAAGATATAGCCAGTGTAAGCCGCAATGAATGGCAAGAAAAAGTTAAGCGCGGAACACGAAATGAAATGAAGAAAGACAAATCGTTAGTCCAGCGCTGATAGTAGAAAAGATAGACATTTCGCAGTTAGTGGCTAAAGAGTTGAGAGTATTGGTCGTTTCAGCTAACGATTGGTTGGCGATTTGCTTTTTTTTTTTGCTTTGCATGCCTTTTTTGCGTTGACTGTTCGATTGATTGGCTAGCCGGCTGTGGCGCCGTCTAATTGCAATATATGTATATATGTTAGGGTGGTCTGAAATTGCATGTGAAAAAGCAAAGTCCGAATTTTAGTTCTCTCGCCCCTAGGATTGTTCTATACCGAAAAAATATACCTCTATTATTTATTTTGAAATCAAAAAATAATTAGAGGTCGCCCAAAGCGCTCAAAGCTTTCCATGTATTTCATATGGGAAAAGAACAACTTTTCTTAGAAATGACATAGACTTTTTGAAAATCAATATTTTTCAGTCGGACAACTCACTTCCTCTTCAGGAGATTCCCAATTGTTTATATAACCCTAGAGGGTGAGAGCATTCAAATTCCGACTTTACTTTTTTTTTTTACCACCCTAATATACGTAGATACATATGTTTATATGCGTTTATGTATATATACACATCCATCCATACGTGTGTATCTATGTGCATATCTTTATACACATATGGGGTATTCACAATGGTGTCGTAAGTGTCGTGTTTTTGCATGTCGTAAACTTTAAATGCCTAAAAAATATACTAAGAGGGTTTGCAAAGTACCTTCAAAGTCATATTATGATTTTTCGCAGTGTTAAAAAATAGTTGGTTGTGGTCTTAAGTTCTCTAAACATTTATTTTAGCTTTTAAAGTTTACGACACACAACAATAGGACACTTACGACACCGCTGTGAATCCCCCAATAGTGTCTAAGAGTGAATTGCATCGGTATTAAGCT